>NC_053491.1:324104101-324404101 GCF_905171775.1 Rana temporaria
TGATCTCGCTCAACACAGTTTACTGTGACCGTGACTGCTCCTCTAAGCTGAAACTGGTTCCAGGTGATTGCTTTGCTGGATGTTTTGCATTCCTATCGGGTAACATAACTTGGCCTGACTAAGAACTGGTTGGGTGAGTTTTGGATGGTGGCTTATTTCTCGGTCTATCTTGGGAAAGGGTGACTCTAGGTCTGACTCAGGAATTCAGTTTTGTGCTCTTCCTTTTTGTAGGATTCAATTAATTAGCACTGTCAGGAGGTCATGTATGTCCTGAGCGATTAAACACCTACTCCAGGACCAGGGTCTTCAGCCTCTGGCTTATTTGGCTCAAAAATATTCCAGGGAAGTCTAGAAATGGAGAGTCAACCATTGTTACACTATATACAATTTGTATTTGGAGTGTATCTTTCAGATGGAATCACAGGACCGCCTAAAGAAATGCCATACAACACAACTGCAGTTCTGATTAGAAAATCTACAACCTTTTTGTGATATAAAATAGAAAAAAATATTACAGCTGGTTGTGATAGCTATGGGGGGGGGGGGGGGGGGGGCTATATCCAGCATGTTGATAACGGACACAAATCAGTTCTCCTGAGTTGGCAAAGTCTCTGCTACAGCTTTATGCTGGACATACATTATTCACATTTTCCCCCCATGGGTGGCCCTGTCGCCACCCTCCCGCCCAGCATCTTTCAAATAAAAAAACTGTACAAACTGTTCAGGAATTCAGAAAGCTGCTGATGCCACAGATTAATATCAGAATATTTCTTTTTTTCTTTAGCCCACAGACTGGCTAAAAATCTAGCCTTAGGCCCCTTTCACGCTAGCGGACCGATCTTGTCCACCTAGCAATTTTTCAGGTGGTCCCTTTCGGATTTTCCAGTCTCATCTGTGGGTCTCTGTCCCTTGACACCTACCAACATCCTGTCTGCTCCTATCCCTCTAAAAACAGACTGATGGGCCTCCATTCCCCATTGGTCTGGTGGATCAGATGGTAGCCGGGTGGTCCATTTTACATCTGACCGCCTATAGAGGAGAGCAGCATGTACCTGTGTCCGGTCTGCAAAAGCAGGGTGGACACAGACCAGCAGACGGGTTTACCGCTGAGCAGGCAGACTCTATGAAGTCCACCTCATGTGTAAGGGGCCTTACTGTGTTTTTGTAATCCCTGCTCCTGTTACAAGCCTAAAGTCCATCTACAGAGGCCATGGTGGAGAGATTGGCATCTGAGTGTGTATATTCTATACAGGTAACAAGCTGAGATTAGAAGCGCTCCCTTTAAGAGTGCAGCTAATCTCAGCTTGTTACCTGTATAGAAGACACCTGGGAGCCAGAAATCTTGCTGAGAAGGGGATCAAATGCTTATTTCACTCATTAAAATGCAAATCAATTTATAACTTTTTTTTTTTTTTAAATGGGGTTTTTTTTTCCATTCTGTCTCGCTATTAAAAAATAAAAAAAAATAAATCTACCATTTTTAAAATGGTAAACTGATCATTTCTTTGTTAGGGGCAAATGTACAAAATCAGCAGGGAATCAAATACTTTTTCCCCTCACTGTATAAATATCTTAAAATTCATAAGAGAATTATGCAGGGTGCCATTGTTGCTCTCTCCTTTTGAGTTCCCTGGCTGTCGGGCTTATATCCTCGAGCTCCAATGCTTTGGGTCACTGACCATATATAAGTCTTCTAGTATTTATTTCCAATAGTCCTATTTTGAGCCTGTGACTTTAACAAATATTAAAGCAGCAATGGCTTTTCTCATTACAGATGTACTTTAAATATTTTTAGTGTGACTCTAGTGACCTCTAACTTCGATGGTAATAAATGTTACAATCCTAAACCTTTTACTTGAGAATCAATTGGGACCCCCCCACTTACAGCTACTCCTTTTGCCAATGTAATATCTAGTTACTGGAAGAAGGGGCCTTGCTCTAATTCACCTACAAGGTATTCTTTACCTTACACAGGTTTACAGCTTTATTGGGCAGAAATATTGCAGAGGTCCCCCATAGTCCGTATAGCACAGCGCCACTGTGTGGCAACATCTTTGTGAAAAAGTCAACTGTTTTCACTGTGACTGAACAAAGCTTACTTTTCTTGCTGCGTACAAGCTATAATCTTGGAACAAATCATCCTTCAGGCACTGGTGCTCTTGTTTTTATCCAGCAACAGAGAAGCTTATTGTGCGCTCTGACATTCTGACTTTTTTTTCATTAAAATGTTTTTTGAACATTCCTCAACGGCAGGTGTAGCTTAGCACAAATGAGACAAATATTTCTTTCTGCTGTGAAATGCCATTTATTTACAGTCCTGTGCCGGGAGCATATTTTATATTCTTGCTGGCCATATGTGGATTCTGATTACCTGGCAGGGCCTACTTTTTCCTTTAAAGTGATTAAGCCACTCTAACCTGTATACACCATCAGCATTGCCTCCTATTCTAGTATCCCCCTCTGTGTGATTATTTTTTTTTTTTTTTTTATCAAAATAAATGCTGCAAATACCTAATTTCACTGCTGAGATTGTGATCACATGACTGGCCAGCTTTCTCCTTTCCTCCTCTGAGAGATGCAGTGGGCGGGACTGTGATTCCTCTGTCAGTCTGGAGGGGAGGAGGAGAGAGCTAGCTGGTCATGTAATCGAAATCTCGGCTCTTAAATAAGGCATTTATATTTACAAATCATCCACGGAGGGAGACGCTGTGTATACAGGTTAGTGCCGGTTCACACAGGGGCAGCCCAACTTGCAGCGCGACTTTGCAAGGCGATCTGCACACGACTTCAGCAGCGGCTTGCAAAATGACTTCTGTATGCAAGTTGTCCCAGAAATGGTACAGGAACCTTTTTCTAAGTCGGAGCGACTTGAGTCACTCCTATTAGAACAGTCCCATAGTAAAGAACGCAGCGTGGCTTGTAAGGCAGCTAAGTCGCCTGGCAAGTCGCCTCTGTGTGAACTGCCACTCAGTGTTAGGAGAGCAGCAGCAGGAGGGGGAAGGGCAGGTCACACACAGACAGAGTTGAGGGGGGAGGACACAGGAGCAGAGCAGAGAGGAGAGGAGAGCAGATAGCGGGCTGCTAATGAGAGGCACGCAAACTGACCACGGTGTCTGGTCTCGGCTATAATACACTGTGGTCAGTTTACAGAGGGGTGGGAAGAAACTGACCGGATCAGTCAGGTTTTCTAGGTGTTACAGGGGGCCAATTGACACAGGACAATCGCTGTCATATAACATGCTTTTAAAGGAGTAGGATCTTCTACTCTGAAAAATATTCAATAACTAGTTTCTGGAAACCTTGTCCTATAACTGAAAAGCAAATGTGTTCAGTACATTTGTAAAGGTAAGTGTTAACAGAGCATTCTTATTCTCCATCCAATGCACCGTCACTCAAAGTTTAGGGCAACAGGAGTTGGATATGTTTCAAACAGTTATAATTATGCCGCTTACACACGATCATTTTCCGGCTTGTAAACATTGTTTTTTTTTAAAAATGTCATTTAAAATAATCGTGTGGGATTCGCATAATTTTTCGTGTTCTGAAAAGCGACAAAAAACAAAAATCGACCATGCTGCATTTTTTTAACAACGTTTTAAACAGTGTCGTTTTTCGGTTTGTAAAAAAATGATTGTGTGTGGGCTAAAACAACGTAAAAAACCCACGCATGCTCAGAAGCAAGTTATGAGACGGGAGCGCTCTTTCTGGTAAAACTAGCGTTCGGAATGGGAGTAAGCACATTCATCACGCTGTAACAGACAGAAAAGCGCGAATCGTCTTTTACTAACACGGAATCAGCTAAAGCAGCCCAAAGGGTGGTGTCATCCGAATGGAACTTCCCCTTTTATAGTGCCGTTGTACGTCACCGCACTTTGATAGAGCATTTTTTTTAATGATCGTGTGTGGGCAACGTCGTTTTAATGATGAAGTTGGAAAAAAAATTTTTTTTCTAGAGGCTGAAAAACTTAGTTTTTTTACAAGCCAAAAAATTATCGTGTGTACGCGGCATAAGACCTTGAGGAACAGTGCAAATAATTTCCTGCTTGTAATGGTTCCCTTTCACCCTTCTGCTTTGGGCTAGTTGGAAAAACGAGGAGTTTTCAGTTCAGTAGCCTATTGATCACCACCCTGTCCCACATAATAATTGAGGCAGCCTGGTTTAAAAGGGTTCAAAATCACGCCTGTCATGGATGAGCGGCTCTGACACCATCAATATGTGATCAAAGCAGTCCTCACACTTCATGACTGTATTGACCTTTTTGGCAGATATTCATTTCATAGAATTGATTTCAGACTATAAATCCAGAGAAAAATAAAACGCTGAAGCTTTCTCTAGAGTTTGGTGTAACATTGTTGAATTTCTTATTCCTATTGTTTCTTAATAATGGTGGTAGTTTAACACACATTAAAATGTTATTTATGAGTTTCTTCATATTTGGCTGTATATGAATGGATTCAATAAAAGTAAGAGACAAGGTGGTATTTTAGATAGGGATGCACCGATGCCACTTTTTTTAGCAACAATTTTATTTTTAAGTACTCACTGATACCAATTACTGATATCTATAGCCAGATCAAGATGAATGGGGGGGGGGGGAGGGGGTATTTTTACAACAAAGAAATGTAACTTATTTTGACATATCTTCAGTTTTTTATTTTTAGATGCCTTATTTCTTCTTTTTATTTTTATTTTTTTTTATTTTTTATGTTTAACTGAAAAATGTCTATCAAAAATATTTGAGCTAATTATCTTGTTTGTGTTTTTTGCAGGTGAAAGCCAATGACTCGGACCAGGGTGCCAATGCTGAGATTGACTATTCCTTTCACCAGGCCTCAGATACTGTTCGGAGGCTCCTGCACCTAGATAGATCATCAGGTTTGATTACAGTTCAGGGTCCCATAGATCGTGAAGATGTTGGAATGCTGCGTTTTTCAGTGGTGGCCAAGGACAAAGGATCAAATCCTAAATCTGCCCGTACCCAAGTTACAATTACTATACGTGATACAAATGACAACAAGCCAGTAATTGACATCAGAGGGTTCGGCCTTGTAACACACCAAGATGGTGTTGCAAATATATCGGAAGATGTCCCTGTGGAAACGCCCGTGGCATTGGTACAGGTCTCTGATATAGACGAGGGTGAAAATGCTGCTGTGACCTGTGTTGTGGCCAGGGATGTTCCTTTCCAGCTGAAACAGGTTAGCGACACAGGGACTGACAGCAAAAAGAAGTATTTCCTGCAAACCACCACACCGCTGGACTATGAGTCTATAAAAGAATATACTATTGAAATTGTAGCTGTTGACTCTGGCAACCCTCCTCTTTCCAGTACCAATTCTCTTAAGGTGCAGGTGACAGATGTGAATGACAATCCACCTATCTTCCCCCAGAGTCTGATGGAGGTGACCTTCAAAGAGAACAACTCTCCTGATGATATTGTAATGGAAGTTAGTGCAACCGATGCTGATAGTGGTTCAAACGCTCAGATATCTTACTCCATACTTGCAGATGCCAATACTCGTGCAATCTTTTCTATCAACCCAGACTCTGGTCAAATTAGAGTCAATACCGTATTGGACCGGGAACAGAGGGAACATTATGATTTTCATGTTGTTGCTGCAGATAAAGGATCCCCAAGTCTAAAAGGGACAGCTTCTGTTGTCATCACTGTTCTGGACTGTAATGACAATGATCCCAAGTTCATGCTAAATGGCTACAATTTCTCAGTCATGGAGAATATGCCTAGGTTGAGCCCAGTTGGAATGGTGACAGTTATTGATGCAGATAAAGGTGAAAATGCTCGTATCCATCTCTCAGTGGAGCCGGACAGTGGAGAATTTGTTATCCAGAATGGGACAGGCACTATCCTTTCTAGCATCTCCTTTGACCGGGAGCACCAGAGCACGTACACCTTCCGGTTGAAGGCGGTGGATGGAGGGGACCCGCCTCGTTCTTCATATGTGGGTGTGACTATAAATGTCCTTGATGAGAATGACAATGCTCCAGTTATCGTTGTACCTTCAAACATTTCATATGCTTATCTTACTCCTTCTACACACCCAGGTACCCAGGTCAACAAGGTTCGAGCTGAGGACATGGACACGGGTATTAATGCTGAACTTGTATATAGTATCGCTAGTGGCAATCCCTATGAACTTTTTCAGATAACACCCACAGGGGGTGAAGTAACCCTAGAAAAGCAGATTTTAAGGAAGCACCATGGCCTGCACCGTCTAGTAGTAAGAGTAAGTGATCGAGGAAAACCTACCAGACATGGCACAGCCTTAGTTCACTTCTATATCAATGACACTTTAACAAACCAGACTTTTGTGGAAACTCTACTTGGTCACAGCCAGGATACTCCATTGAACATTGATATTGCTGGGGATCCTGAATATGAACATAACAAACAGCAAAGAATCATCCTATTTGGTGTGTTTGCTGGGATTGTGGCAGTTGTCGTAGTCATTGTGGTGGTTGTTTTGGCTCGATACTGCAGACAGAAGGAAGCGAAGAGTGGCTATCAGGCTGGTAAGAAAGAAACAAAAGATCTGTATGCCCCAAAGCAGAGTAATAAAAACGGTAAAAATAAAATTAAAACAAAGAAGAACAAATCTCCAAAGCCACCCAAACCAGTAGAGGAGGATGAAGAAAGTGGGCTGCAGAAGTCCCTTAAGTTTAATCTGATGAGTGACTCTGTTGGGGACAGCCCAAGGATTCATCTTCCTTTGAATTACCCACCCGGGAGTCCGGATTTGGGGCGTCATTACCGCTCAAACTCTCCCCTGCCATCCATCCAACTGCAGCCACAATCCCCATCTGCCTCCAAGAAGCACCAGGTGGTACAAGACCTACCGGCTGCCAACACCTTTGTTGGCACTGGGGACAACAACTCCACTGGCTCTGATCAGTACTCGGATTACAGCTATCGGACCAATCCCCAGAAATACAACCATAAGCAGGTAGGCGATTACTTCCTACAGAAGGCTTCAGTGGATGGCACTATAGCTTGGACTGACGTATGGTGATGCCTTTCCTCTTGAAGTATCTAAGAGCCAGTGGGGATGGTGGGGGCAATAAAGACTTATTTTTTATTTTTATTTTGCCTTCTGTAGGTCAGGTAGTAGTTTTGATTGAATTGTTGCTGTGTCGAACCAAAAACAAATTGTATTGTAATCAGCAGCACTTCATGTTAATAGGCCCTATGAGCATGTGCAGGCCTCACAGTGCCGTGTATATAATTTTAAATTATTGAAGAATGGGCTGGAAATACACTAGTAGTGTTATGCTAGCTAACACGTATTAAGGAAATGATTTCTTTTTTGGTTTACTAGTGCAGTGTTGTGAGCTGGCTCTCACTGCAAGAGCTTGTGTTGATGCACTGTTTTTTTGTATTATTTTTATATCTGTTTTGTTGGGGGCAGGCCTATGCTTTCCTTTGCAATTAATCATTCCTTTCCTTTTGCTGAGCTCTACTGGGTGACTGGTTCTTTATTGTGGCTGTAGCTGATAAAGATCTTGGCTTTTGCTTGATACAAGTGGATGGTTTTATCATGGCATTGAGTGTTATGACTAAGACTTTTTCTAAAGGGTTTTTCATGGGGTTTGGGATCCTTTGGAAGAATAGGCGTATTGTGTTAGGGCTGCTAACTTGTACAGTGTTATTAATATTTCCCTTTTAGTGCCTGCCGTTTGCATGGTTTATCTCCTACTTCTCCTCTGTTAGCTCTGTGCTCTAATTTTCTTAACCAAATGTGTCTTTAGGAATACGCCGACACACTGTTCTTCTGCCTAATGCTGGACGACTGGAGGTCTGTGGTCCATAGCAACTAATCAAATCCTTTCTATTCAATGAGTTTCTATTCATCGAAGTTGGTTGCTATAGGCAACATGCTTCCTTTCCTTATCTGTGTGTGTGTGTGTGTGTGTGTGTGTGTGTGTGTGTGTGTGTGTAAAATAAATAAATAAATATATATATATATATATATATATATCTCTAGAAATAATGGACTACTACATTCACAAGAAAAATGCCTCTCCATCTCTCCATTTGTGTAACCAGAAGGTTTAGGGTATACCTGGCTTGTACCCAAATGGCTATAACTGCATTCATTTGCAGCCTAGGTACGCTGAATCCGAAACTGCTGCAATTGCCAACTTTTGTTGTGACCCCAAAACCAAAATTGTGGATGGCGCTCAGACTGTAGGAATCCTATTCAATAAAGCCAACCACTGTGAGTGCAGGCTAGGAATGCGCTCAGCTCCAGACGGAAAATGTCTATATGAGCCACACATCCCTGGAAACCCCAGCAAAGAAAGTATAACCGCCTTGGCCCAGGATCCAATCAGGCCATGTCCCCAATGTGTTTCACTTTTGCCCCTGAAGCTTAATCATGGGGATCTCCGCCATTAAGCTCCGGGGTGGAGTGAAATGCATTGGGGGGGGCATGGTCTGCCTGTTACACGTTCTTACCCAGGGTTTGCAGAGATGTGTGGCCCATACGGACATTTTCTTTCCTGTGCTTTGCCAACTTTTGTTGGTGTTGCATGCTGGTCCCTCCCCTTACCACAAATTCCTATTTAGTAAAGCTACCTATCATACGGATTGATCAATAGTAACACGCGGGAGAGGGCAGCAATACCATTTGCCACTACTAGGAAATATTTAAGCTTGCCAGTTAGAGCACACCTGGCATGCAGATTAATACATCTAAAATGATGTGCATGTGCCATTTTTCTGCTTTGTAGTTCAAGTCTGTCAACGTTTTGGGTACTGACAAATTTACTTCAAACCTAAGAAGCTGACTTAAGTTTTTGTCATAAGACTAAAGCAGAATTATTTTTAGTAAGGTCATACACTGATTGGAAGATGGCAGATTAATAACCTAGGAATGTTATTAACCAGACCTCAGAGGGGCATGCATATAATGAAGGGAAAAACAGTTGGCTTTACTTTTTTAATTGGTTACGTTTTGTGTTGCATGGCTGCTGTAAATAACTATTTCTGGTAACATTCTGCATAACCAAGCAAGACTTGCACGTTTAAATAATTACTCAAGGAAGATCATATAACCTTGGTTTCTCAATAGGAATTCAAATTCCAGTTAAGTTTTACTACGTCTGCAAAGTTTTAAAGTGCAGAGTCTCCAAATCAATAGAGACCTTTGCCTAAAGAGCTCTCTACAAAGAAGTCATGCCATTGTGCAGGACCTTGTAAAAGCACAATAAATATTGTCCTCCCTAAATATGCCTTAACACTTGAGCAGTGCCAATGTGCCTTATTGTGTGATAGCTTTGTAACTTAAAAAGTTTGTGCCTTTTTTTTTTTTTTTTTTTCTGTCTTTTTTTTTTTATTTTATTTTTTATTTTCTTTTATTTTTTCAAGACCATAAAAGATTTTGAATATTTTGTTTGAGAAATCTCAAATTTTACATGTTAATAAAAATGAAGGATTTTTTATAACCGCTTTTGTGTGTGTATCTATATAAAAAAGTTAGTTGCATATTTTGAAGACGTCTTGGTTTGCCATCTTATTGCAATTTACATTTTTGGCACCGTCAGGGACTTTTATACATGTAATTTATATCTGTATATTAGACTTGTTAATTTTATGTTGCTGCTTTGTCCTGGACTTATAAAAGAAAAAAAAAAAGCCAAAGTCAACACCTTTTGTATAACATCTCTTGGAGGCCAAAATGAAGTATGGTGCCAGTTTTGTCATGGAGATGATCTAAGACTGTAATATTTGTCTTTCTTCATGGTCCCGCACGCCCTTTCCGGTAGTTACAACCAGTCCCACATAGCTTCTGTCCTTGCCAATGTCTAATTGTGTCACCTCCCCTCTTGACGACGTCAACAGTTGCAATGCAGGACCTGTGACCACAGAAAATTGTGGGATGATGGAGAATGGGAGCACCAGCTACCACAAGACTGCGGAGAAAAGCAAGTGTCACTTGCTTTACACTGTCCCCAAGACAAAACAAACCTTGGTCTGCATCTTTAGGGGAAGCTCATAGTTTATAATGTGAGTGCTGGCTTTAAGATGGAATACCTTGCTGACCCTAAACCCAACCACATTCTTTTTTTTGTTTTGGGTGGGGTAGGTAGGAAGGTGTAGAACATTGTAAAGCTTTTGTGTCCCTGCTTGGCAGATTTTTCCTGTCTATGTCCGATAGGGGCACTAAATACCACACAGGTGTTAACTTCCGGAAAGAAAATATAAACCCTAACTACTCCTCTGGTAGGGGTCCCCCTACTCAGAATGCTTGCTGATCAGCTGCCGACTCTGCCAGAAATAAACAAAACTTTGTAACTGTTACAAAAGTGTTTATGGCAATCCACATCATGGAGAAATGGGGTGTGGCTGGCGCAATAATGAAGTCACTATATCCCCTTGCCTCATACCAATTTCGGTTACAACATTTATAATTAGTTTAGCTTCACTACCCCAGAAACGCATGTGCGTTAGAATGTGGT
Organism: Rana temporaria; assembly: GCF_905171775.1. Taxonomy (NCBI): domain Eukaryota; kingdom Metazoa; phylum Chordata; class Amphibia; order Anura; family Ranidae; genus Rana; species Rana temporaria. Next base: position 324,114,579 of record NC_053491.1, read on the forward strand.
TGTTTCAAACAAAGGTTTTAAAAACTATTTTAACTGCTTGTCGGAAAGGATCTTAAGGCTAGCCATATACGCAGAGATTTCTCTTAAACCCACTGGCTGAAAGAAGATCAGTATGATCCCCCATCTCTATTTATCTCCACTGATTATGGTTTACAGATAGCCAGCCCCTGTGGTTGTCTGAATAACTAACTAGTGACTGCAGAGAATGCAATCACTGTTTGGCTTATTTTCTATCAGGCTCGGTCAATTTGTAAATGGACTTTGGGAGGTGTTGACGGGGTCACCCATGGCTCCAATTTTAGCTGATTCAGCAGGAGTTTGCAAAAAATGTGAGTCATTTATGGACTCCTTGCTAATATAACTTATTTGCAATGCACTAATGTCAACATATGTCGCAGTCAATAAGTAGTCAAATCTTTGTTTACCAGTGATCTGGTTGATGTGATTAGTTTCTAAAGTCCCTCTTCTTAGTGGATCGAGCAAGCGAACTAAACATAACATAACATACCTTGCATACATGCCCACACTATTTTGTCACCTGATCTGATGGCGAAGGTTGTGTACTTACCTGTGAGTAGCTCCAGGCTTCTGGCTGCCAGCCCCTGAACAGATCTAAGTTATTTGGTCACACATTCACCATCAAAGTGGGATGTTGAGGCATAGCTAGCTGAACACTGATCCTGCTTTTATACAAGAGTAGGCGTCCTACCACCATGTTGGCAGCCAGGGAAAGCATTGATGGGTACAAATCGCACTGCTTTCATTATCGGCTTAGCTGATTGAACAGTGCGAGGTGTAAAATGGGCATGGTTCAGAATAGACTTGGGTTCACTTAAATGTTCAAAGGGTTACTGTAGACTAGCCTTGACACATGTTCCTTGATAAATACAGAGCACCATTTATGACTTGTGTCTCCGCTCTGATGCTCCAGCAATTAACATTGAACAGTGTTGGCCATATACCAGCAACATCATGCAACTTATGGTGTCGCTCAACACCTCTAATGCTATCTGAGTCTTGTGATTGCAAAGCCTGACTTGCAAATGCTTTCACTGTTCGTGCCAAAGACCTAGATGGCACGAGAGGATTGAGCGACATAAGTTGCATGGTGGTGTTGTAAAAGGGCTGGCAGATTCCCAATGCCGATTGCTGGGCATCTAAGGCATGGACAGAAGTCAAACCTGGTGTTCTATATTTATCAAAGTACATGCGTTTTTAATTTTCATAGAATATTTCAAGGATAAATTTCCCCTTTAGAGCTTTGTAAAGCTTACAAAACATGTTACAAACTGATTGAATAATCCACCAACAACTATGACGTGCAAGAGCCTACCTGAGTTGATCCAAATTGATTATTTTAGGTAGACTGTCCTATTACGTAGTTTTGGTAAATTTTTAAAATTGATTGTAGTGTGTATGGTAGACTTATTAAAACAGAATTCTAGGTCAATGGCAAAATACACAATTAAAATACTTACTGGTATGTTAAAGTGGATGTAAACCTGAATTTTCTTTTTTTTGCTGTCACAATGTAAAGTACAAGATTTCCTATCATATGTGCCCAGTCTTGCCACAAAGAGTTAATCCAGTTCTGAACAATCATCTTTTATTGTTCAGTGAAATAAAACGGACTAACAGAGAAAAACCTTGGTCCGTTCCGCCCCCTTGCTGTGAGTGACAGGTTATTTACATATCTCATGCACTAGCCTGGAGGCGGGCATTATTTTTTAATTCCCACCCCCACTCCCTTTCTTAAGTCATGTGGTTACTTTTCTGGATTTTGACTGGATGTAAGTGATCATAGCAGAATTCAGTGTAAGTAATACATAGGACAAAATGCATGTGGGCAGGAAGTCTACTGACATCACGACTCCACCCACCGAGCTCCAGACAACAGACCCACCCACAGAATCTGACGTTTTTCAGTTCTTATAACAAATGGAGACATTTGACAGGTAAGGATACATGCAGGAGACATCTATATCCCTATAGATCAGCACTATGGCAGTAGTTTAGAAAGGATGAGAGTGGCTTTACATCCACTTTAACTGTCTTACCTGCTAAAGCGTTGCAATCCATTTGTGTTAGTCTTGTGACATAACATAAGCACCTGTGACATACCGAACTGCCACAAATTACTCCTTCTGCGTTTCCTTTCTGAGTGTTCAGTTTTAGACTGACAGCTGACAGTACCAACTCCCTTCCCAGTCCTGCTGTGCAGGAGATTACAGGAAGCCAATAGGTACAAATCAAACCAATCTAGATACTTATATTGGCAGTATTTAAGAAGTCTTTTTCATGACTTAAAGCTGACCTCCAGGAATTCTCGGCATTGCATACTTAACATTGGTCCAGCTTGGCATATACGTATCTCAAACCTGATGGGCAATTGGGAGACGCTGCAAAACGCTGATAGCTGCCATCTTCTAGTTCCTGCTATTGGTTATATGTGGGCTACATCCTTTTTTTTTTTTTTTTTTTTTTTCAATAATTACAAGATGTTTTCTGATTTGGAAGAGGTGAATTTTGTGACGCTGCCCCTCCCCTCTGCCAAGCTGGACCAATGTAAGTATACAATAAATATAATTCCTGGAGTTCATCTGTAAATGAATACATGGCTGCATTTGTATAATGGCCTGGGCTTCAGCTTTGAAGAGCATTTCTGAAGTACATTATGAACCAGGGTGAGTGATGGGTGACTTATATCAGACACCTAAAACCGTGTTTTTTTGCCAACTCATTATATCCTATATGGTTTTGCACCAGAGAGGTTTCTATGTTCTGTACCCACCTCCTGTGTAATGACTATGCAATGTTTGAAAATATGACTACCAGTATATGTTGGTCGTTCCTCCGTTTTTTCTACTTGATTGCTATTTATTGATTTGTGAATAAAGGTTGTTTTTATTTTTTCTGGTATATTGCAGTATTTTCCTTTTTTGCACCCCCCCCCTTTTTTTTTTTTTTTTTTTGCTAAGCATTAATTTAGTTGGAAAAATGGTTATTGCCGTCGGATGCTGACTTTGAATATGGAATTGAAGCTCCCCAGAGGCCTTGCTGAGTGCCTTGTGAAGTGTACAGAGCTTTCCTTGGTGTCCAAATGCTGCAATTAAGGCTGTGAAAGAGGGGAAGGCACACTTAGAAGCATATTAGTGGGTATTATAGGCATTTTCACTTGTAATGGAAGTGATCCTAATGGACAAAATGCTAAATTACTGGATGCAATTTGGTCTTTGTAAAACTCTACACTTCTCTTAAAAAGATATTGGCATATTTTTCAGTTTTATGGGCAGGTGAAAATAATCACAGATCTTTTTCACTGCGTCTGCACAACAATAAAAAAAAAATATATATATATATTTATTTATTTAGGCCTGCAACTAACATTTTCATAGACTATTAGTTGGCCGATTTATTGTTTCGATTAATCGGTTAACAACCTTTAAAATAATAAAAATGTTGCTGCGATTTTTTTATTTTTTTTGGCCAATTTGTTGGGCAAATTAGAAAACACAAATTGCCCAAAAAAAAAAAATTCAATGGAGAAGCTGCAGAAGTATATTGAACCAAAAACCCAAAATAGCAGTTTTGCGTAAAAAAAAAAAAAAAAAAAAAGTCCTTGCCCTTTCCAAATACTCAGCAGCTGACAAAATCATGGATGTGAAACCGTGTAAATGAACTGTAGTGTGTTTCTGCAAAAAGCACAGAGGTGTGACCCAGTCCTGAGATGTTTAGTAACATAACGGGGTTAAAAAAACTAAAATTAGTACAAAGAGCAAATCGCTACTGTAAGGGGTTAATTTTTTACTGTGGGACAATGAAAGTAATATTTACAGTAGAGATTTGCTTTTTTTGTACTAGAAAACGATAATTTTTTTTTTTAACCCCATTAGGTTACTGGCCGATTAATCGATTATGAAAATGATAATCGATTAATTTTATAATTGATTAGTTGTCGATTAATCGATTAGTTGTTTCGGCCCATATATATCATTTTTATATAATTTTTTTTATTTTATTTATTTTTTTATCATTTCGGATACTTAATACACTAGTTACTTGTAAATAAACGAATGCTTTTTCCGCTTCTAAGATGGGTACTTTTTTTTTTCGTATTGGTAAAGCCGGTCTCTAAAAATCTCATGTAAGCTTTGACATTTGCAAAAAAAATATTTTTTTGCATTTAAAATCTTTCGAAGGTACATTCTGTTATAGGGTGACAACCATGATTGAACTGATGCTTTAAGCACAGCCCAACAACGGTGCCCCCACAATTTTATTTTTCCTTTCATATAAAGTTCACATTGATATCAATGATCTTTTCAGAGGGACAATCTTCTCAATGACCATCACTGTAACAATTCTTCCCACTGCTCACCAATCCAAGGCAGCATTTCACTGACCACCAACGGTAAGTTGGTTTTGGGTAGAGGCGCCTTGTCTCAGTTTACTGGTTTAAACAAATGCACTGCGAGCTGTGGATATTCGTTTAATTATTAGCAGGGGTTTCCTAAAACCTAAACCATTTTCAAGGGTTCCTCCATGTTAAAAAGGTTGAGAGAGTCTGAGGTAAGCTAATATAATGGAGAAACAGATCTAACTAGTTGCTGCCAGTCATCAATTGAGGGAGGGGAGAGTCCTTCCCATGAAAGAATATTAGATTTTTGTTAGCACGGTAGTATTGCACTTCTTCTAATTACAGGGGAGTTGAGCTGTAGATCACATACCAGTCCCATCAAACACACCTTCATAGATTACTAGGGCCAGATGATATTGCATGGAAATCTGCCTCTTTACCACAGCCTTTAAAGGGTTAGTAAAGGGGAAAAAAAAAAAATTCCTTTAAGATAACAAACATGTTATACTTGCTCCACTGTGCAGTTAGTTTTGCAGAGTGGCCCCGATCCATGTCTTCTGGGGTCCCTCGGCAGCTGTCTCTGGTCCTCCCCGCAAGGTCCGAGACTATGGAACGCTTTACCAACCAGCGTTCGGTTGGAGGAAAACCACCTGACTTTCAGAAGACAGATTAAAACTCTGCTCTTTTGATGTCATGAGACACGAAACATCAAGCGCCCAGAAGCGATTCAGTTCGCATGTGCCGCGCTATATAAGTTTTTTTCATTCATTCATTCAAGTACTGACCACAGTCATGCGAGAGAGCTCGCATGGTGGTGAGTAATTGCGGGCATGCTCCTGTGATACAGCGAGCGGCCATAGTCGCTCACTGTATTACTCGCCGCGTCACTGGATGTGATTGACAGCAGCGCCAGCCAATGACTGCGCTGCTCTCAATCCATCCGCTCTAGCCAATCAGTGGCCAGGCTGAGCAGCGAAGAGGATCTCTGGACCGAGCGCGGGACTTTCGAGGGGTCAGTTAAGTATAACGGGGGGGGGGGGGCAGCAGCATCGGATTTTTTTTCACCTTAATGCATAGATTGCATTAAGGTGATTTTTTTATTTTTTTATTTTTTACTTTACAACTCCTTTAAAGTGGAGAACGGCACATACCGTATATACTCGAGTATAAGCCGAGTTTTTCAGCACATTTATTTTGTGCTAAAAAATGCCCCCCTCGGCTTATACTCGAGTAACCTTTTTGTGCCTGATCTCCCGGACTTTGGGGACCCAGGACCGGCCGACAGTAGGTCCCCTGGACCCCAAGTGTGCAAAGTTTGTTGTCCGGGGGACCTACGGCTGGGGAGCACCGATTTTTCATAGACTCCCATGTTAAACGGTTATTTCTCTGGTGATTTTGGGCACCAAGTACCGGCTAGTTATAGGTCCCCTGGACCCAGGAACTTGGCACACATGTAGCCCCATTTCTCCTCTAAAAGTGTGCTAAGTTTGTTGTCTGGGGGACCTATGGCTGGGGAGCACCGCCTTTTTTTTTTTTTTTTTTTTTTCCCTTTTAAAGCTGGGCACCCCTTCCATAGACTCCCATGTTAAACGTCAGTCGAGGCATGGGCACAGTGAGGCATGGGCACAGTGAGGCATGCAGATGGACACCCTAGGCTTATACTCGAGTCAAAAAGTTTTCCCTTTTTTTTTTTTTTTTTTTTGTGGTAAAATTGGGTGCCTCGGCTTATATTCGAGTATATAAGGTATTTAACTTAAATAGCCTCATAAAATAAAAATAATTAATTCAGGGCTCCATGCATGCTAGCATTTTATTAAGCTCCTAGAAGCGATTAGCAGCTTTTTTTTTTTTCTGCTAGAAGCTAAAAATCGTGTTCCTGCACACTACAAAAAACACACGCGCACACATGCTGAATGCTTCTAAATGCTCTGAACAGCTTTTTTTTGTATTGCAAAAAAACGCTAATAAAATGTTAATTATTCTAAGAACTACTAAAATGTTACTAGAAGCTGGCACAAAAATATTATCAGCATTTTTCATCCAGCGTTTTTTTTTTCTTGCCTTATTTTGAGCTTATGGAAAAGCCTGGTGTGCATGGCGCATACAAATGTTAAAAAAAAAAAAATAGAGAAAAACATGCGCAGTAACGGCTCAGTGGCTATGTTGTCTCACCATGCATACTCTGTATTAGAATGGCAGATGCAAGTCCAAAGGATCTTGTATATTCTACCATTACAGTAACACTCTCGGAATATTTAATAAATAAAATGAATAAGTTGAGCTATCTAGTATTAAAAAAAAAAAAAAAAAAATTGCTCAAGGAACCCCTAGCAATCTCTGAAGAGAACCCAGTTTCAAGGAAGTGACCTAAATTTGGGGAAGCTTTTAGGAATTCATAGCCACTGTAGTTTGGGAGCTAAAGAAAACATTTTTTTTTTCGATTCGATGTTCTATTTTTGCAAAAGTGAAAATCTTTAACCACTTAAGGACCGCCTAACGCCGATATACGTCGGCAGAATGGCACGGCTGGGCACAGGTACGTCGCCTTTTAAGAGCCCAGCCGTGGGTCGCGCTCGCGACTCGGTCCGAAGCCTTGTGACCTCGGTCACAGGAGCTGAAGAATGTGGAGCGGTGAGTGTAAGCAAACCTTCCCGTTCTTCTCTGTAGCAGTGTCACTAATCGTCTGTTCTCTGTTATAGGGAACGACGATCAGTGACATCGCACGTCCAGCCACGCCCCCCTACAGTAAGAATCGATCCCTTAGGGCACACTTAACCCCTTAGCGCCCACTAGTGGTTAACCCCTTCACCGCCATTGTCATTTCACAGTAATCGGTGCATTTTTATAGCCCTTTTCACTGTGAAAATGACAATGGTCCCAAAAATGTCAAGTGTCCGATGGGTCCGCCATAATGTCGCAGTCATGAAAAAAAAATCGCTGCCATTACTGGTAAAAAAAAAAAAAATGCCATAAAACTATCCCCTATCTTGTAAACGCTATAAATTTTGCGCAAACCAATAAACGCTTATTGCGATTTTTTTATTTTTATTTTACCAAAAATATGTAGGAGGAGTATTAGCCTAAACTGAAGAAAATTACATTTTTATCTTTTTTGGGGATATTTATTATAGCAAAAAGTAAAAAATTATTGTTTTTGTTTTCAAAATTGTCACTCTATTTTTGTTTATAGCGCAAAAAATAAAAACCGCAGAGGTGATCAAATACCACCAAAAAAAAGCTCTATTTGTGGGAAAAAATATGCCAATTTTGTTTAGGAGCCACGTCGCACGACTGCACAATTGTCAGTTAAAGCGACGCAGTGCCGAATCGCAAAAAAGGGGCCAGGTTCTTAACCTGCATATTGGTCCGGGTCTTAAAGCTTTTCCTTCATTTTTTTTTTTTTTTTTTTTTCTTTGTCTGAATTTCCCACTTCCTGTTTCTCCTCAGTATGCTTACTGAGGAGGAACAGGAAGTGAGAAATTCAGACAAAGAAAAAAATCATTAAGGAGGGAAAAGGTAAGTGAACCAACAATGCACTAGCTTAAAGGGACCTATTTAGAAAATAAAATACGAACCTTTACAACCCCTTTAAAATCTGCTTTGTGTTCCTACTTTGTTTCCTGTCCAATAACCCTGGCACTAGGCTGTCGTTTTGCCACATTACAAGGATCTGCATCAAATCCAAGTAGAGTCCAGTGGTGTGACATAAAGCACAGTTGACAGGTTTGTCATAGATTCTGTTGAATGTCACTTGGGAGTCTTTCCCACACCACAGCACAGTAATTTCATGCCTGAGGTATCAGGTGAAAGTTTAAAGAGAAAGAAAAGGTATACAACAGAAATAATATAGTGATAAATCGCCGTAGTGCACATTTAGGTGCCTCCTCTGTTTTAAAAATAACCAAATGGAGATGTGAAATAATTGCATTTAAGTTGAACCTTTTATTTAATGAGGACAGGGATATTACTGAGGGGCTGTCTGCTTCAGGTCAGGAAATGGCTCCATCATAGTGTCATAATAAAGGTTACATTCATCCTTTAAGAAGATTGACCATGCCGTCAAGGGGCCCCAATACATTAAAATGCTCTGTTAAAGTTGGAAAATTGGATTTCTATAATTGCTATGCCTGTAGGCCCTTTTGTGGCACCCGAAAAGCCTTGCAGAAAAACACCCAATTGTTTGGACTCTCTCCATCCTGCCTAATTGGCAGGATGCTCCCTACATTAAGCGTCCCTTCCCCTGGAGCAAGAGCCGAGTTGCGGCACAGCCTTTACATGTGGGAGAGTGCTACTTCTCTCATGCTATTGGCCCAAGAGGATGAAGCTTGCATTGACCAACAATGGTTTTGTGTTTTTTTTTATTTATTTGCTCTTATAAATATTATTAAAAGTTCATTGAATGATGGTCAACTTGAAGATTTCTAGAGGGCTTTAAGCGTTACAGAGGGCTGTACAATAGCAGTGCATTGTCATGTTGGGAGTCCTATTCAAAATAAATGGCCTATAAAGCACATTTATGCCCCAAAATAGCCCCAGAAGTGGTGGCAGTAATAATAACCCAAGCATTGGTGGCAGTAATAACCCCCAGCATCGGAGTCAGTGATTGCAATAATAACCCTCAACATTGGTGTCCTTGACCATAACTCCCCCCAACATTGATGTCAGTGGATGCAGTAGTAACCACCAACATTGATGCCAGTGGATGCAGTAGTAACCACCAACATTGATGCCAGTGGATGCAGTAGTAACCACCAACATTGATGCCAGTGGATTCAGTAGTAACCACCAACATTGATGCCAGTGGATGCAGTAGTAACCACCAACATTGGTGTCAGTGGATGCAGTAGTAACTAGGGTTGTCCCGATACCACTTTTTTAGGACCGAGTACAAGTACCGATACTTTTTTTTTTTATGTACTCTCCGATACCGAATACCGATACTTTTTTTTAAATGTGTCCCCAAATGCAGCCGTGTCCCCAAATGCAGCCGTGTCCCCAAATGCAGCCGTGTCCCCAAATGCAGCCGTGTCCCCAAATGCAGCCATGTCCCCCTCACAAATGCAGCCATATCCCCCACATATATGCAGCCATGTCCCCCATACCTAATGATGCCGCAGCCGCGTTAATCACCGTGCGGTGAAAATTACAGGCAGCTTTCGTTTGAATAGCTGTTTTCCCTGCCACGCCGTGTAAAGGACACTCCCCCTTGCTCGGGATTGGGCAGATCCGTCCAAGGGGGAGTGTCTATACACGGCGCGGCGGGCAAAACAGCTATTCAAACTAAAGGTGCCTGTAATGTTCGCCGCACGGTGATTAACGCGGCAGCGGCGGATTTGCGATATACGACGACGGCGGGGGGGATCAGCAAGTATTCTATTTAGGCATCGGGGGTATTTTTGGGAGTACAAGTACTCCCGCAAATACTCGGTATCGGTCCCGATACCGATACTGGTATCGGGACAACCCTAGTAGTAACCACCAACATTGATGCCAGTGGATGCAGTAGTAACCACCAACATTGGTGTCAGTGACAGCTATAGATAGCCCCAACATCAGTACTATTGCAACCACCCCCCCTACATTGGTCACTGGCAGTGAAATTGAATCTCCCACCCCCTGTGTTGGTGGTCATGGCATAGACATGTATCTACGTGTCAACCAGCTTTTGTTTGCTTTTGCATTCCGATACAAGTTAAGGAGAATACAGATCCCATTTGAGGCAGGTCAGAAGAAGTTCAACTTTGGGTGAAATGTACCCAACGTTGCTTTTTAAATGACTGATGCCATCGACACGCATCCAGAACCCATCAACGATGGTCCTTACATTGTGGTAGCCTCTTTACTGGGGCAGTGAGCCTTGTTTGCAGCAGACTGGTGACATCTCAGCCAGCGCTGATTGGTGCTCAAGGATGGCTTTTTAATGATAAAAGGTACTGTTGTGTTTTTTTTTTTTTTTTTTAATTATGTTGATTTATACACTATGGTAACATGTCAGAGATACGTTCATGATGGCTATAGTTAAGCAGGCCATACATGCATAGATTTCTTTTGTTCAGCCTGCAGACTGAGCGAAACAAATGTGCTTCAGTCCCTGGTGCCAGCACACTGTGGGCAGCTGGCTGTGGCTTCACAGCGCATGTGTGAGCGGCACTATATGAATGGTCCCCAGTGGTGTGACCCAGGAGGGTGCCAAATTGCGACCTGGTACCTGTCAAACCCAGGTAATGTAAGTACCAACCTTTTGCTTCAATTATACTCTTAGGGGAAATGGAGAACAAAAGAACAACCACACTGGTGTGCTGCTGCACCTTCACTGTCCAATCACAAGCTGGGGGCGTGTCCTGGACCCAAGTTGCATTACTTTACTGCAGTGTACACAGGGAAGGTCCAGGATGTCGCTGTGCTGTCTGGCATGGGTGGTTAAATCGTAAAGACTGAACAAAATTGCAGGTTCAGGTAGAAAAGTATATATGTTTATCCGCTGTGTATTAAGCCGTTTTTGCATGCTGCAACAATTTTTTTTTTTTTTTTTTTTTTTTTTTCCTAGGGCTAAATTGTTGCATTTGTGATGAGATTCCTGAGCCAAGGTTTTTCTGTACTTTTGTCCATCTACTTTACCAGCATCAGAAAATGTTAAACTGTGTACCTGTTAACAATGCCAAATGGTAATGTTTATCACAGTCATTCTTTTCTTTTCCAGAACAGTAGGTCAGCCACATAGCACTTAGCGAAGACCCCACCAAAGTATGATTTCTTTTTTTTTATTCAGCAGTGCAAAATACTTTTATCTCTGTTGTATAGTGCAGTTGTACATGTAATATTGAGGACCGTCCCACATTGATTGTGTAGGATGTTGTGCAGAAGCGATTGTATAATTTTCGAAATCCCCTTTTAATTGTTCTACTTTGTATTGTACGGGGCAGTGTTTCCCAACTCTAGTCCGCCAGGTGCCCCGACAGGTCATGTTTTCAGGATTTCCTTCAGATGAAAAGGCTGTGGTACTTACTAAGGCATAGAAACTGATCAAATCGCCTGTGCAAAATAATGGAGAGCCTGAAAACATGATCTGTTGGGGCACCTTGAGGACTAAAGTTGAGAAACCCTGGTATGGGGAATCCAATCTGAGCACCACGTACTTGAAAAGCCATCTGTGTCCAATTGGGGAGATTTCCCTTCACTTCTTGTCCCATAGCCGCACAGGAAGTGAGCGGAAATCCCTGCCAATTAACAGAAAATTCCTTGTGGTTCACCAGAACGAATGTCCTCATTGGAATATTTTCACTCTATTACTTGGGACAAACCAATTTGGGTTTTCTTTTACTTTCAATGATGATGGTAAACGGGACAAATCGAGAGGATGAATCTCCTGAACTGGGACACAGACGGCAATAAAAACTGACAGGTAATCTAATCCCTCTCCACTCTATTCAAAGCTAAAAAAAAGTTTTTGCATTTTAGTTCTACTTTAAATATAAATCCTAGTGTGTGTGTGTGTGTGTGTGTGTGTGTGTGTGTCTGAAATTTGACTACACATACACACATTTAATCCTTCGATCCAATAAGGGTGCATATTTGCTTCCCCTGAAGTTTCATCTTTAAAGTGGTTGTAAACCCCAGACATGAAATGTGAATAACCCCTATCCCTCTATAGCAAGGGTAGGCAAACTTGGGCTCTCCAGCTGTTGCAGACCTACGTCCCATCATGCCTCTTGGAGTAATTGTAATTGCCAGCCTGCAATGCCTCATGGGAACTATAGTTCCACAACAGCTGGAGGGCCCCAAGTTGCCTACCCTTGCACTATAGTGTGTACTTGTCTCAATTACAAGCACTAAGTGTCATTTCTATTGGCTGCTTCATTCCTCTATCGGCATGAGTCCCTTTTAAAAAGTTTTCCTAACACCAAGAGAAAAAGGTGACTGGGAGGGATCTCCAGCTGATTGACCATCTTTGTTCTGTGTGTGTGTAAAGGGGGGTGTCCCTTGCCTCCAATTAGCTCTCAGAGCTCCTCTCGTGATCTCTGCAGAGTGTAACTGCATCTCTTGTCCCCCTTTTTTATAAACTTTCAGACACTCTTTGAGAAATTCTGCACAGATTTGTTTTATCTGTGTATCACCTGAGACCAGTCACTTCACCGGGTATATGTAAAACCTTGTACACCCTACCAATTGATTTTTTTTGCTCAACCCAGCAGGGTTGAACAAAAAATGGACAGCTCGGATTGGAGCCGCTGTACTAACAATCCGATATTAGTCTAGCAGTCTCCTGTGCTGTGCTACTGTGTTCTTACACTGGGGCGGACCCCCCCACCAGAACACACTCTGGTCAGCACACTCAGCCATTGGGAGCCAGTCTGCAGAACTTTGTCGGTCATGACTCTTCGACATAAGCCGGCTCGGCTGCCATGCACACGGGCCAAGTGTTTGCCTGATATTTGGCCCATGTGTACTAGGCTTAAAGTGATTGTAAAGTCTTAAGAATATATATATATATTTTTAATCTCCTCTGTGTATTTGGTTTGGGTTTGCACAGAGCAGCCCAGATCCTCCTCTTCTCGGTCCCTCTTTGCTGCTCCTGGCCCCTCCCTCCTATTGAATGCCCCCTCAGCCAGCATCTTTCTATGGGAGCACCGGAGCCGAGTCAGAGCTCTGTGTATCCATTCAGACACCGAGCCCCTACCTGGCCCTGTTCCCTTTCTCCCCTGATTGGCTGACATCCGCGAGAGCTAGTGGCGCCGCTGCGGTGTGTCCCGGATGGCTTAGACACTTGTGGACGTTGCTGGAAAGAGAAGGGGCTCGGGTAAGTAATTAGGGGGGTGCTGGGGAGAATGTGTCACACAAGGATTATCTTAATGCATAAAGATAAAAAATATCTTCTGCCTTGACAACTCCTTTAAGACTTTACAACCACTTTTAAGGCCAGCCATTAATGGTGTGAATTTTCTCACGATTCCCTGATCAACAGACAGTACTGACAGGGGAATCCTTCTTACAGAGACCTTGTGGTCTTCTGACAGGGGTGTGCGGGGGAGGCCTTCCACTCCGAAATAAGACAGTGAATATTGCCAGCAGCTATAGCAACCACTAGTGATAATCTAAAGCAGGGGTAGGCAACCTTGGCACTCCAGCTGTGGTGAAACTACAAATCCCATCATGCCAATGCCTCTAGGAGTCATGCCTGTGATTGTTGGGGTCTTGCAATGTCTCATGGGACTTTTAGTTTCACCACAGCTGGAGGGCCAAGGTTGCCTACCCCTGATCTAAAGTAAAATCCAGCTGGCTTTTTGTACCCAAGCTAATGGATTGAACCGGCTGAAATGCAAACTGTCTATGGCCGGCTTTAGGAAACGTGCGGAGAGAAACCAAATTCAGAACCACTGGCCTAGAACAAGCATGCAGTAAGTGAAGTCAAAACAATCTTAATTCTAGGTCATTGTAGACATTGACAGCCAAGCAACTAGCATTTTCAGAAGACAGCTGTATCATCAGCCTCCATCTATGCCAGTTTCCTTCAATATTGGGTGTGGTTTTGGAGTTTTGCCAGCTGCAATGACACAGCCTGGGAATGTTAAATATCCTACAGTGACTGCTCTGTCATATAAACAGGTATGTATATCTTAAAATAAAATCTAGGTTTCTAAATATCATCACCTTAGATAAATACAATTAAAAAAGGTAGAGTGTTCATATCTTGTCTATCTGAATTGTTAGAAGCGTGTCCTAAGCATCCTTGGAATCTTCCCGTTTTTATTGCCGTAATGTCTTTTGATGACTCAATCCATCTTCATTCCATAAGCGTTTAATGAACTTGTCATTGCTGCATCAGAGGAAGCAGATTCCACTGGCTCCATGTCATCAATTTAATTCCTTTGTGACTGAGCCGGGCATATGACACTACTGTCTCTGGTCAGTAGTCGAGTTTAATTAAAATGTAAGGATACAAATTGGAAACGGGGGCAGTAAATGGCATTCAGCGGGCTTTTATAGAGGCTATACAGACACCTTGCGTAAAGTATTGTGTAGATTGCTGTGGGTCGATAGCTGGTATTAAAGTTTGTCCTCTCCGAAGTCTGAAAAAGAAATTCAAAGAATATGCCAGCTCTTCCAGGTTTGCTGCTGGCTTGGAAAAAAAAAAAAAAAAAACTGAAGTGCCGTGACTGATGTCTTGAGCATCTCCTGAGGCTATACAAGGTACAAGCTTTTGGCTGTTTTGTGGTTCAGGCAAAGGGTGAAAGGTTTAAGGAGCACTCAGAGTACAGGCACACGTTGGGTGGGGGGAGAACTTTTTTCTGCAAAGATAAAGAACTGCACAAAATGTTGATGCTAGTAAAGAATTATGGAGATGCGTTCCTGGGCTGCCATGCTGCTTCAGTTGCTTGAACCCCTTTTACGGCACCGCAATGACACACAGTATGCAGAGTAGTGTTCTGGCTTAGACTTTGATGTGCAAGCATTTTTATGGGGGTAGGTCTGAAAATCTTGTGGCCAGGCAGCTAGCATTTAAAGAAGGTCTGTATCTCAATCAGTATAGGACAGGGATCCTCAATCTACGGCCCTCCAGCTGTTGCGGAACTACACATCCCATGAGGCATTGTAAAACTCTGACATTCACAGACATGACTAGGCATCATCGGAATTGTAGTTCCTGAACTGGAGGGCCGTAGTTTGAAGACCCCTGTTATAGGGGATCTTTTAAGTTGAATTTGAGTAAGGTTGGCAATCGGATGTTCAAAGCTCTAAAAATAATACTCTATGCCCATTAGGCGTAAGCATCCAACACAAACTGACGCGTTTAACTCTTATGGACTTTAGTCATATTTAAAGTGGAGTTCCACCCATAAATATAACATTACATCAGTAGTTTTAAAAAAATGTCATTAGTCCTTTACGAATTTTTTTTTTTTTTTTTTAGATGCCTTCAAAGTGTTGTTGCTAGGCACAATAGTTAATCTTCCCACTTCCTGCACCTAGGTGCTTAAGCTTCCTAACCTACACCGCACAGACTCCTGGGAATGTAGTGGGTGTAACTTTCCAGGAGTCTGTGCATTCCCCAGTCTCAAAGAATCATGTGACTTGGACAGCACAGGTGCTGAAACCTGATCTGACACTGCTTGTGCAGCACTGAGCATGTGCAAGGTCTGCAAGGCTGAAATCCAGGAAGTCATACAGTCTGGCTTCATGATGCCCACACTTAAGATGGCCCCAGTCAATTTCTATTTTATAAAGTGTCTGAATGCTGTAACAACCTAACAAAACGGACCTTAGTTTACAGACTAACTTTACTAGAATACATTAAGCTTGTGTATTACAGGGGTATTTATATTTAAAAAGTGAAATTGTGGCCGGAACTCTGCTTTAAGAATGCCCGACAGATATAAAACATTTTTAATGCAGCTCTGTAATCTGTTCTGAATGCTTTTCAGAGGGCAGGAAGTACCTCATGTGTGAAAGAATCTTTCTTTGTATCTCGTATGTATATTTACCCGTTTGCCCAAAGTTCTGTTTTTGAAGGGTTTACTCCTCTGGTGGTAAATTGAGTCAGCTCCTGCCTTGTGTTTATAGGTTGGATGCTCAAAAGTAATACCTTGCATAGCTCCTGAATCTTGCCAGACACAGGGCTATGCAGTACGACAGCTGTGTAAATCTCCGAACTGGATGGACAAATGGCAAAGCCTTTTGACAGTTAAAACAATCACCTCCTATATTTATTTAATTCATGATTTTAGCAGTTTGCCAAAGTATGAAAAAAAGATGTATACAACTGCGTATATCTAACAGCAGCACAATTTGGTACGTAGAGCAAACCTGTGCTTTGCCGATGCAGAGTAGTAGTTTATTAGCAATTTAAAATCTCGTGCGCAACCTATAAATGAGCCGTAAGCATAAAAGTGAATATTTTCATATATGAAAAAACATGTGAAGTAATAAATGAATAAAATATGCTGCGCTAATAACCCTGAGTGCTAAATTGTGCTACGAGCGATAATCTAATTCTGCTAGCATAAACCATTAGTGCTTTAAAGGCCAAGTTGACAGTTTTGAAAATGATAAATGCCCATATTTTTGCAGGAAAATCTGTATTTTATAATGAATTTTTTCCACAAGAGCATGCAGAGGATGGTTCCCACAATTGTTGAATCATGGGTGCAATGCCAGGCTCCTGCACACATTACCTGTAGATCTGTTGCAGTGAGATCTACAAGCGGTCTGCCACAGTGGAAGATGGAACTTGTAGTTTTCTCATTCACAGATTCCTGTGAAGGCGACGCCTACACTAAATATGGGTGTAACATATATTATATATATATATATATATATATATATATATATATATATATATATATATATATATATATATATATATATATATATGCAAAAAAATGCTTGCGTTTTAAGAGCATTTAGATGCCTATATGTCCATACAGGGTTTGGAAACCTATAATCCATCCGTTTATCTCAGCTCCACTAAAATTTACAAGTGGAGCTACACCTCTTTACACGACCATATGTGTAAATTGTTAAAAATAAGTAATTTTGTATACAAAATTTGGGCTTTTTTTTTTCTGCACTCATTTTTATTTGTGTGTATATGTGTGTGTGTGTGTGTGTGTGTGTGTATGTATATATATAATTGTGTGTGTGTGTGTGTGTGTATGTATGTATGTATATGTATATGTGTGTATATATATATATATATATATATATATATATATATATATATATATATATATATATATATATATATATATATATATATATATATATATATATATATATATATATATATATATAATTAAAAAAAAAAATTGTATATACGAGTTCTAAAAATTTTATCAATGTAAAGGAGGGTAAAGCACAGGTTTACGTTGCATAATAGGTGGTATTCTATGTTCTCATTTATGCAATGGTGATTTTATAAGCATTGCAATGTTCCAGGTTAGGTAAAGGATCCTTGCTTGTCCTAATGAGTACCATGGGTACCAATGGGAAACATGACTAAGGAACTTCATTCCCAATTCTCAATAGGCTACTTTATTCACAATTCTACATACGTGCCTCCTGACCCAACCTGCAATGTTCATGTACAAATAGACCAGCCATAGACACAATATGTAAAAATGTTTCTTCCCAGCAGAACACAGGTGAACGATTGGCAGCTGGCCACATCTAAATATATTCATCTCGGTGTAACTTCATCGTCCCACTCCTGCCCTCTGCTAATTACAAATTGGGACTTTTACCTTCTACATTTTAATCAATTGTTCTGTACCAGTCTCAGAGCTTGTTGTGATCATTAAAGATAAAGGAACAGAGCGGTTCTCTGTGCCTCCGCCTGAACTGTGAATGTAAACCGATGGGAGCAACTCCCTCCCAAGTTTTATTTAAAATTAATTAAAATATACTTTAGTTGTCATGTTTGTTTAAGAATGCCATCCATCATCGGAATGACTGCTTAAAAATATTGCTGGCACTAATCTGTGCGTTTGGAATAAGAAGCTTTGAGAGTGGAAAGGTGTGACTGCGTACAGAAGCAACGGTGCCGCTTTTCGAGGCAACTGTCAGATTTTTTTTTTTTTTTTTAGTTTGTTGATTTTGACCTGGTATAGAATGGTGTACAAAAGTGTACAATTTTTTAATTTTTATACATTTACAGTTGACATTTTAGCGGCCCCAGTAAATATTCATCATATAAAGTATCCAACACTAAATGACCTCTCTCTCATTCCTTCAGTGTTGACCTTCTGGCCCTCTGCCTACCCCTTGCTTGGCTGTAATCACACTGGGGGAGGATGGGGCAGGATGTGTGGTGGCGGTATAGCGTCGGAATTGCGGCTGTGTTCGGCTGCTAGCGGTGCAGTATTAACCCCCGCTAGCGGCCGAAAAAGGGGTTAATACCGCTCGCAATGCGCCTCTGCAGAGGTGCATTGCTGGTGGTATTACCGCGGTGTCCCATTGTTTTCAATGGGAAGCAGCGGTGAAGGGACTGGTATTCACACCGCTCCTCTCACCGCTCCAAAGATGCTGCTTGCAGGAGATTTTTTTTTTCTCCCGCCAGCGCAGCGCCTTATTGTGAAATCCCTCGGGCTTTCACATTGAGAATGCTGGGGCAGGAGTATTTTAGGCGTTATTTATGCGCTATTTTTAGCGCTAAAACACATGAAATACGCCTCAGTGTGAAAGGGGCCTAATGGCCCAATATAGATAAAATATCTACTTTTAGCCACTTGTGGTTTTAAACTGAGACCTGAAAAAGTGTTGACTAAACCCAACAACAAACACTTTTTGTATCTTGCAGTTTGCAAGTCCTTAGTTTAGTGGTCTCAAAACTGCAGCCTGGGGACCAGATGTGGCCCTTTGCTTGCATTTTATCAGGCCCTTGGGAGACTTCCACTGATAGAAGGCATTATATCTGTCGCTGACCCTGACCAACAGGGTACTATTTCTTCCAACTGACACCAATAATGGGGCACTATTCTTCCCACCGACACCAACAATGGGGCACTATTCCTCCGACTCCAATGATGGGGCACTATTTCTTCCACTGGCCCCCTCAAAGTCTGAAGAACAGTAACCAGGCCCTTTTGTTCAGGAGACCCCAGCTTTTAGATTTTTTTTTTTTTTTTTTTTCAGGCAAAGTACAGCTTATCAAAGTGCAGAAAAATACCTGTTTCTGTCAGCAACCTTTGTGTTCTTACAACTTCTAGTGCATTCCACTGAAATATTAATGTTGCCTGCCATGGCAATTCTCTTCTGCGGACTACAGAACCGCTCCCCAATATGTTATAGGGGTGGGTGTGATTATAGTTCAAATTAGGAAAGCAGTCTAGTGTGACAATGCTGCTCCTCCATATAGTGGATACAGTGTTACTGGCAGGATCACCGGGGGGGATTGACTACAGCCACCAAATCGAAGCACTGATATACTGCAATATTTTACATTTTTGTTCTTGGGTTCATATACACTGAGAACTCTTACATAAGGGCTTTATTTCATAGCTTCTGTCAATATTAATAATATAACCATCCCGTGTTACAAGACCGCCAGCATTGCTTTGTGCCGATGAAAACGTGTTCAGAAACGTGGACCCCTGCGTTGGGCTGAAAATGCAAGTCCATGGGAGTGCTGGATAATTGCCCATAAAATGGCCACGAGGCATTATCTGATATTTTAGCTGGCTCGGGCTTTAAAAAAAGATTTTAGAAGGTTTGTGCAAGGCTTTTTCTTTTATAATAATCCTTTTTACAGTAAAAATCCTTTGCAAAGACTTGGTCAGGTTTCTTAGTATAGCTCTCAATGAGGAGTGCATACAAAAACCAGTAACATTGTAAATCGGCTACGTAGCGCAGGCGGGTGGTGCTTTTTTTTACATTTGCTGCATATAAAGCGTTCCAGTCGTTTCTGAAGGTGTCGAAGATCGGGACCATGTCATTAAGATTAACAAATGACTGATTTGTCCAATATCTTGCTCGGCATACAGAGGAGACAAATGCATATTGATGAGCCTCATTTAAGTCATTTTAGGGCTCTGATGGAGGTAGATTTGACACTTCTCACCTAATGTGATCTGGGGTGGAAAATAATAATGGGTAGGTTAGTAGTACTTTCTGGCAACTGGGTTGGTAAGATTTGTAACCCGAATTGAAGAAAGATTGCATGATTGCTAATAAATTGCCATTCATATCTTACAGTGCTGGCTGAATTCCCACCAGTGTTATGCGTTTTTTCTTCCAGGTGCTTCCGTTTATTCCCATATCTCAAAACCTTACTGGTAGGTTATCCAGTTTGCAAACCCAAATTGAAACTAGCGTGTAATTAAGGTAGGGACTTTAGTTTGAGAGCCTATTGAAGGACAAGGTCTGTTGACTGGTGTATGTGCTTTGTAGAATGTGGCAGCACTTTATAAATGCACTAAAATAAGTAAAGTGCTTCGAAACCTGAAATTCTACAAATTTTTGCTGTGAAATATTTTTTTGCTGAGCTTCGGTCTTTAATCGGGGGTACTATAATGGTCTTTTCGTTTTCTAATACATAGTCCCCTCTCTCCTTCCTCTCCCTCCCGTCTGGGACATATAAATAATACTCCTATATAAAGAAAATGCTCAGCCGTTCAGCACTGTAATGGCCTCTAATGCGACAGATCTTTGTTTAATAGACTTCTCTAGCTGCCCCAGTGTCTGCAAAATGAAGACTTCAAGGTTGCTCACAGAACAGAAGCCACAAAATATGTGTTTGAAGGCCCAGACTATTAACGGGTGACCCTGATTAACCCCATTGAGTCTTAATGGGGCCTTACATGAAGAATTTATAGATTTATGCACCCGTAATGGAGTGATCCAACTCGTGATGTTAATCGTGATGTTGAAAACGCGGGAACCTGTAACATGGCTGGAGCATACAGGCTTTCAGAAAAATAAAATTATTACTTGGAGCAATCTTAATCATAAATTATTTAAATAGTGTATGTCATTGAATTTTTGCCAGCAGTTCTGGCATTTAACAGTTATAGTTTGGTCATGTAAATCCGGATAGGTTATTTTTTTTAACTGATGTAGTTCACGTGTTTCCCAGCTTTGGTCACTATGGGTAGCATTTTTTTTTTTTTCTAACTATGGTAGCAACTGCAGTACATTACACTATTTCTAGGGAGTGCTCTTCTTTAAGACCAAGTGAGATTTCCCCCCTGGAATGCGTTTCCCTCTATTCATGCATTCTACTGCATTGTCCTGTTTTTTAATACTAAGTGGAAGCGTCGGTATGCCTTTAGTTTTCTCAGTACATAGAAGTGCACCTTGCCAGGCTTGAATTAACACCTAGACCATTTGACTCCGTCAAAAGCCCATTGTGTAGTTGTGAATCGGAAGTGTGTACCGTCATCTTAAGACATTCCAAAATCATGTAATGCAAGGGCTCCCCCTAAAAAGTCCCTCAAATCTATCCAATCACACAAACCCTTACTATCTCGATATAGTTGTTGGTAGAGCTAAAGGAATTATTGTGCAGCAAGCTTGTAATAAGTATAGTTGGCGTTTTTAATAAGATTCTTTTACTTTTTGTTCTAAGGCTCTGTGCTACCCATGGGTTAAGTGGAAGGCATTTTGGCTCATTTTCTCCCTCTCCCAATAACTTTCTGGGTTATGTCGTCTTGGTTCCCAAGCCATAGAAGCCATATAGCTCTATAATATTAGGCTGAATCAGAGCTATATAGCAGCGGTTTTGGAAGGATAGTTAACCAATGGGCTGAAAAAGGAATGATTCTGCCCACTATCCTGAGTTGGTGTATAACTAAAGGCAAAAGTCTGTCCTCCGTCCTTCCTAGGATGCACCTGTGTGATCTCTGCCCCCTCCTCGGTGTGCAGCAATCTTTTAAAGCTCTGCTCGCTTACATTAGCAGTTTTCGGTCTGAATTGCACTCGGGTCTCCTTAGACTCTCGGCCATCCAGCTCAGCAACACTGTCCTGGTCCAGATATTAAGTCTCCTCAGACCCTTTGTCCTTCCGTTGTCAGTGGAAATTAGGTGGAGGCAGAGCAGCTCGGGAGGAGGAAGTTGCATCAGCCTCCATGCACCTGATTGGTTGCTAGGCGGGCCCAGTAACCAATCACTTTGACATGCAGGACTTGGATGTCTTGGGAGTTCTGCCACTGGTGCAGGTTTTTCCCCCCCAAGTTTAAAGATGGCCCTGGCTGTCGCCCCCTCTTGCAGGTGTAACATGGGTGCGGCCTGCGACGCCACTAGTCCTTGGGTCCCCAAGGGAATTTCTTTCACTTCCTGGTTTGGCTATGGGACAGGAAGGAGGAGTAATCTCCCCAGTAGAATACAGATGAAAAAAACTGAGGGGGTTATAACCAACCCTAAACCCGGCCATAGATGGGTCCAAATATGACCGGATCAGCAGGGAACAGCCAAATTTCAAACTATCTATGGGGAGGCTCAATCGATCTTCATTTGGACAGGTGGTGGACGAAGAACCAAGAAATGGAGGACTTTGTGCTGCTGCATGTTTGATTTTTCCGGCAGGGGTTGCAGTGTTTTGGCTCCCCCTGGAAAAAGTTTTTTTAGCTTTTTGTTTTCATCCTCAAACTGCCCCCTTCCTCAGCTCCAATATATGGTCTAGTTGCCACAAACCTAAATTAAGCATGTCTGTGATATCACTCTAATATCATGTAGAGGCTCTGATCGTAAAAAGACTGCACCTTTAAATTCTTTAATCTTTTGCTTTTTTTTGTCTTAGATTCACTCGCTTCCCTCATTTCAGGATGCTTTTATTGCTTACCAACCGAAACACATTAGCAGATGCCTACAGAAGGTCGTAAACCACAGGCAGTGGGAGCAACATCCTGTCCTCTTACTAAGCAATAAACATACAAACATCAGGCATTCAAGGCTAGCGCTGTACTTGCCATAATGTCTCTCTGGAAAAACACAGAACTACAGCTGAACATTCCATAGAATCAGATATTCTATAATTTTATTTTTTAAATCTGTTTTCCTGTGAGGATATTTACTAAACTCACCCTGTACATTGACTTATTTTTTTGTCTTCGATGGCGTCGCTGTTCTAACTGTTGTGTGATTTCACTTTATCCTATTTAGTTTTCACCTTTCATCTGACACAACTATTCTTTTTAAATGTGTGTACTTACCTATTTTGCATATGCTCTGTTGAGATCATGTGATCCCGCAGCTCTGGCTCCCCTGTGTCAGTGAGCGGTGCTTCTGTGTATGTTTTATGTTATGATCATCCAGAAGTACTGGAAGGTTTGGGAAACCCTCAAAGATGTCTGCTTGTATGAAGGGGGGGGGGGGGGTGAGAGAGGTTGGGGTTGACAGATATGAGTAAAAGCCAACAAGTCTATTGGGATTGGCTAAAGTAGGGTAAAGAGCTCTGATTAAACACAAGCATGCCAACCCTTAACAACCAAGCTACACCACGTGCATTCGATGATAAAGGATTAAATTGGATGGGAGTAAAAGGTGACTTCACTTTATGGGTTCCCTAATTGAATAAGCCTATACGTTTGACTTCCCCTTTCTTCTTTTTCATCACAGGATGAGTGCAATCAATAAGACCCTATATCCCTCCGGAGTTTGCTGTATGGAGCACAAACCTAATACTAAAATGCATTGGAAAATACTTTTGCTCATGAAGCCTCATTGACAGATATGTAGTACATTTTGTTGACTAATGCTTTGAGGTGTCGATGCTATACAGGGTTGTCCATACATGAATGAAAATTTTAAGCAAGCACCTAAAATTCAGGTGCTGGTTGGGTACTTTTGACAGCCAATAGCACCAGCTGTCAGGATATAATGGCTGCAGCGGAGATTTTTCGATCAATGCCGTTTCAATTTTGTGTGTATGGCTAGCTTAAGGCATGCCATAGACTGACTTTTTTCTTTTCTGCAACCACTCTTATTTTTCTGTCGGGAGAACACACTGATTATAGCTGCTGACGGTAGTATGCTAGAAATCAAACATGCTGGTTGTGCTCAAGTTGGTTGATGGATCGACTTTGGTACAATCGGCCTACCCAAGCATGGATTGAATCTCGACCGGTCCCTGCTGAACCGGCAGAGATTGGAACCATCCATAACCGGCTTTCAATATGAAGATTAATAGTTGTACCCCTCTTCTAAGAGCCTTTTTACCCCAAATTTTATTTAATTTTTTTCGATCTCTGTAGGACATGTAAGAATTCTCTCTGAACATGGGACAAAAATATGTTCTATGTTAAAATAGACACATTTTATCCCAAATTGTGGGTTGTAGGTTCACTTACAGTTTGACGGTCTACCTCTGCTACAAGTCGTACCCCTGTGTTAATGAACGCACTACCTATACATTCGCTAGGGAAAGAGATGTCCCTAGTAAAGTACTATGTTCTCATGGTTACCAGTTCAATATACAAAATGGCTGCCCAAATTAAACTTTAGATCCTATAAGTAAGCTAGTATAGCCATAAATGCTGGTAATCGCTTCACAGTGACTAGTATATAGTACAACAGCAAAAAATATTGGCCAATGTCTCCTTATCCACCACCCTGGCTAAAGATCATTAGCAACATGCGATAGTTTAACTGCTATTTCAATAATGCTAATAAATTGTCCAGTGCCATCAAACTAACTGATAGGCTGACATAAATCAAGAAGGTTTGCCTATATTTTCTAACAAGGTTTTATGCCTAGAGTTAAATACATACAAATATAAATAAGTCATGTCGATATATGTGCCGCATAAATTTAGTAATTGTGAAGAAACAACCGGCCATGAGAAGGTAGAACGAATTTCAGTTATTGATAACTTAATGTAGTGACATTAAAATAACTTGATAGTGGTCATCAAAGGTCAGGGATAATTCCAATAGTCAAGTGGATACTTGTAATTCACTAAATGAAGTACAAATATAATTATCTTGTAGTTCCCTCCTTTTTATAATCCATCATCTTGATAGAAAGTCTTTTTCACAAAATCTATTTTTATTTTTTATTTATTTTTAATATTGCATCAGTATTTTCTACATACATTTCGAGTGTATAAAAGCTTGCCATATAGCAAGATTAGTTTTTAATCAGTTTTTATACTTGCCTTTATTGTACTTGAAAATGCACTGCGTCCAGATCTTCTTCCGATGGCTTCTTGGTCATGGCCATTTCAGGTGAACATCCCTTATTGGTGAAAAGGGACAACTCCTGGCTTGGTCTTAGTCTGTGGACTCCTATTAAATGTGCTGGAGTTGAACTGTATTCTAAATCTTCAGAGAAGCCTGGGGTAACCACGCTGATCTTGCATAGATGTAGAGTTAGGCTTGCCATACACGGAGCAAATTTCTTTCCTGGGACTGCGGGTTCCAGGAAAGAAATTTGCGTGATTCCCCAATCAACAGACCATGTTGATGCGTGAATCCCTCCTGCTAGGCCATTGTCTTCTCCCTGTGGGAGGGTGAGATAAACCATCTTGGCTGTGAGAACAGTGATTATCGCTAGGGCTATAGCAGCCGCTTGCTATAATTGTAAGCAAATCCGGCAGACTGGTTGTGCACAAGTTGATCGGGCAACTTGGTACATTCAGCCTGCCCACTGATGGTTTGAATATCAGGCGGTTCCTGCTAAACCAGCTGAGATTCGAATCCTGCATGGCCGGCCTAAGTGAGGGTTGTCCTCCTAGGACAGAAAGTGTGTTTCTGGCAGTATCGGATAAATATAAAAAAAACACAAAAATGCTTGCTCTTGGTTTTACATACAAAGTGTTTGTAACCTTAATAAAGTCACTACCAGCCCCTCTTGTGTATCTAGCCATAGTGCACAGTGTAAGTATTTTAAATCGATGCCTCTAAAAAAAAAAAAAAAAAATTCAGATCTTCAGGCCATCATGTGACTCCCGGCCGTTCTCCTACTCCGATCCAGGGCTACAATGGGAGGGGCCGAGATCTCCCTCTGACGTCAGTCGGGGAAGTCACATGACAGCCGTGCTCCAGCCCTGGATCGGAGGTGTAGAGCGACTGGGAGTGAGGTGACCAGCCTGAAGATATCTAAAGAAGGTATTTAGAGGAATTGTTTAAAAATAAAAAATAAAACTTTTATGGCTAGAGGGACTGGTAGTAATTTTTTTCAAAAATGTAATTTTCTACTGATAGCGGAAGGAGGGAGGAGGAGACGGACACAGAGCTAACAGGCAGGGAAGGAGGGGGAGAGAGCAGAGCTGCGGATGATGGAGGCACGCAAACTGACCACTGTAACCTGGGCTTAGTAGCCATGTTTATCGTGGTCCGTACAGAGAGGGGGAGACAAAGTTGCAGGAACAGTAAGTTTTTTTTACAGTTTAGAAAGGGGCAGATTGAACAAGCACTGTGCTGTTTAATCTGCTATAAGGGAACAGGATTGCTTTTTTTTTTTTTTTTTATTAAATGTTTTTTAGGGTTACAAACACTTTAAAGCTACAATCGCATTGTTGGTTAGAATCTGATTATTTTCTATCATACTAAATGCTGTCTATGTACCCGACGTTGCCATTGTTCATGTGTAATCGCTTATGAACCTCCAGATGACCCTAGATGCAGACAGTTTGCATTCAGGGTTGGTGCTTCAGTGGAGTTTTGGCTACAGCTAATCACCCAGTTCGTAGGCGGCCATAGCACACAGTGTTGTGCATCCAGAAGCAGCCATGTGAATGCAGCCCTACTGCTCTGTCGTAGAGCAAAGAATTGGGACCTGCTTGAAGAAAAGTTGTCCAACAAATTAGTTTTATAAAATTGTTGATGGCTGTAAAATGGAAAAGTCGTTTTCGGTAACAAATTACAAAATGACTTGTGTAGCAATTATAGATATATAAATATTATATTAAAGAAATATATAAATTTCTTTGTAACCATAGTGGCATCAAGGTAATGGTGGCTTGCCGTCTATACAATTTCTGTGTGACTTGCATGCAGCAGTTGCACACGGTCTTGTGTGAACTGCAAACACACTGCCAAAGGATTATAAAAACTTCCTTTATTTTTCAGTTTCATGCATTATAATTGTTTTACTTGCCAAACAAGATAAATAATGTTTTTAGATTTATTGACAGAGCTAGAAGACAGAAGGCCACGTGGCCATTCAAATATGAAGTTCTCATGCAAACTAGATATTTGCTTAGCATGGTACCGTTAATAACCACTTCCTTGCCACCGGCAGAAAACTTGAGGCTGGAAAGCCATGAAGATTTTAAATGGATAGTAAAAACAATGCAACTCAAATCGGTCAGGAAAGGCAGAAAGCAAGGAAGATTTCAGGGGAGATCAACGGTGTGTGTGTTTTTGTTTTTTGTTTTTTTTTTACTTTTCAATCAGACTTGACATGGACAAATTTGTTGGTACCGTTCCACTGAAAAAGAAACCCACATTTTTTTTCCGTTAATGTGAAACTGATTGGCATTGGCAAAGGGATAGGCATACATTGTGCTTTTGTTTTTGGCTAAACTGAATATTTTAAATAATGAAGATGCTGTGGACAGAAATCGGGTGACTCTTAACTTCTTAATCACTGCACGACCTTTAGCGACAATCACTGCAAACAAGCTCTCGTGAGACTTTGACCTCTGCCAGCAGGTAGTTTAGCCCACTCTTGAGTAAACATCATAGCTCCTAGAAGGGTGCTTCAAGATAGTCCAGTGTTTGGTTCATTTAGCAGTGTGTTTTGAGTCCTTGTGTGTTTTGGCTCCTTTATCTTGTTGGAGGACCTATGACCTGGGTCTGAGACTGAGCTTTATGGCACAGGGCATTTTTTTCTCCAGAAATCTTTCATAGTCTTAGAATAAGTTCATCTTTGGGAACATGTTGCATGTTCCACCCGATTTTAGGGTGTAAAATGTAACATGTTCCCAATGCTGCTGCCCGATGCCCCCCACTCTGTGTCCGCAGTACTGGGAGAAGTTCCCTGTACTAGCTGCCACTAATTGAAAGCAGCGCTGCCATGCAAGGTCACACAGCTTTGTGTGTCTGAAAGAACTACAAGTCTCGACATACTTTGCGGCTGTTGGCTTGTAGTTTTCAATGAACTTCCACGGCACTGTGAAGCACCTTGGAAGTTCATTGAGTCTTCCTGCCAGGGAGTATCGGCTTACCCTTACGGGATGTATGGGTAAGCCGATACAATGACGGTGTGCAAAAGACCTGCAGGGCATCAGTGATCTGATGATCGCTGGTGCAATGCTTTCCAGGCTCCTGCAACAAAAAATAATAAACGCACAATTTTATTTTTTATTTTTTTTAACATGCAAACATTTTTTTTTTTTTTTTTTTTTTTTAAAGTGAACTTGTCCTTTTAAGACAGACAATGCTATACACATGAAAGGGAACTATGTATAGCCCCTTTAGCCCCCCAAAAAAGTTAAGCAGGGTTTAATTCCCCCCCCTTTTTTTTTTTTATCTGGAAAAGTCAATTGCTGAGATTTGTTTGTTTGTTTTTTGTTCCAATGTTTAGTCCTGTAATTTTTTTTGAGTGCACAAAAGAGCTTGATTGCACAGGCTTGGTGTATTAGTCTTCAAGCGTTTTTGGATAATTTTTCAGGATTGAGCACTTTGTTTTAGATCAGTGACCTCTAAACTTTGGCCCTGGGGCCGTATGTGGCCCTTAGTTTGCCTTTTATGTGGCCTTTGAGGTATAATTCCTGCAACTGACATCAACACTGGGGTAGTATTCCTTCCACTGGCACCAACTATTTCTTCCCTTTAATACCAAAGATCTGGCATTTTTTACTCCCACTGGGTACAGTTTACCCCCCCCCCCCCAAAGTCTGAAGGACAGTAATCTGTCACTTCCTTTAGAAAGTTTGGGGACCCCTGTTTTAGACAATGTAAAGCTAGTTATTAGGAGGGAGGCAAGAAATTTCATTAACTATGCAGGTGATCCTTTAGGGCAGTGATGGCGAACCCGTGGCACGCCAAGCCCTCTCTGTGGGCACGCCATGAAAAATGAGAAAAGCACACACTAAAACCTATTTGTCCGCACCGCAAACTACATCTCCCACAGTTCTCTAGGCTAGCTGTGACGTGTCCGAGTGGGAGTGACAAAGAAGTTCCCGGAGTGCGCGCGCACGCTAATCCAATCAAAGAAGCTGTCTCATCCACACCGCACTCACCATCAAACAAATCGGCAGTGACGTGCTGGGCATGACTAGGAGTCTTTCGGTTGGGAATGAGCTGCTGGAGCAAGGTGAGACACTGGGAGACAAGTGTTATTGTGGAGTGTACAGTATAGTTATCTTGTCAGTCATAGGCAAAAAAGGGTTCACACCGCTCCAGTCCTGCCCCACTCTGACATCCGGTGCTAGCTCTGCAAACAATCAATTGTGCAAAAAGAACAGCCTCATTATTGGTGTCATTGGGAAACATTGTGCCCCATCATTGGTGTTATTCAACCTCATTGGGAAACCTTTCCCCCCATCATTGGTGTCATTGTGCCCCATCATTGGTGTCATTGCATGTGTCAGGTAGGCGAGTGTAATGGTCAGGTAGGCGAGTGTATGTTGCACAGTGCATTCTGAGCACAATGCATTCCTGAACCCTGCATTCTCTGGCAGAATCATACATTTGTGGTCCCTTAGGGCTCATTCAGAGAGGGATGATCAGTCTCTTTGAAAGAAACAAGTTGATTTTGCGTCACGGTTTGGGCATTTGGGCTCAAAAATGTTCGCCATCACTGCTATAGGGACTAGATATGAAACTATGCCACTTAGGCCAGGTTCACACTGGGCTGCGGGAGTGAAGCTGTGCGAGTTCAGCTGAACTTGCACGATTTCACTCCCGCTGGCAGTTCAGATTTCGGCCGACAGGTTTCTGCACAGATGTCAATGTAAATCGCGCCCCGAAATCGCAAAAAGTAGTACAGGAACTAATTTTTGAAATCGGTGCAGCGCCGCAGATGCGGCGTCGCACCAATTAGGACGGTGCCATTGCTGGCAAATGCCGTCAATTTGAGATGCGATTTGACACCTCAAATCGTACCAGTGTGAACCAGGCCTTATAGCCTCTTGTAGACAAGACACTCGGGTGGGAACGTGCATTGTAGGATAAAATGGAAATCCTCATGTTAAGCATTGACGCGCTTTTAGAAAAACACTTCAAATCTCTCAGGAATGAACCAGGGTTTGTTTTTTTGGCGCTTTCACCTTTTATTTTTCCATTCATCTCCTCTGCAAAGGGTTCCTTGAACAATTTAAAGAATCTGTGAATGCACGTCAATAAAATGGAACACACATGGACATGTACATTCTGGTGTGGCTAGGAACTCATTTTTTCCCCTAATAGTTTACATTTTTTCCCATCAGCTGTCAAATGTTCAAAGAATTATAGTATGGCTTCATCTTGAACTTGTGTTGGTTGTAAACCACAAGAAAGTACTTTTTATGGCATCTAATAGCTGTGGATGTGTTTTGTGGAGACAGTCTACCTAACCTAATAAATACTCACTTCCTAAGCAGAAACCAGCCGACAAACTGTTGTGACATGCAAAGTGGGAAGGTTAATCATCTGCATCTTTACAGACGGTCATGTTTAAACTGTTACACCATATGCTATAAATGTAAAGGGCAAATATAAGGCTTCTTTACCTGTGGTGTAACATTTGCAATATGCAAAGGGTCTGTCAACAGTGCAGATACCAACTTTTGTTCCAGGTGGAGCTCCTACATACACACCAAGATGTGGTTACTTGATCTTGCCATACAGTCTATATGCAATACTGCATGTTCCCTGCCATAAAATGCCCTTGAATTATCTATAGTTATGACCGAGCGTTTCGATATATTAAGGCAGAACTCAAGGCAAACTTAAATATACACTGTTGAAAATCGGTTATAGGGTTACGTTGGGCAATGCAGCTCTGTCACCTCTCCTTCTTTGGTCAGTAAAGGAGTAATAACTGAATATTGAGGTCTGTGACTTTGCTCTTTCCTCCTCCTAAAATGATTGGACACAGCGGAAGCCAATTAGCGGGTCTGGCGGATGCGATGTCTTCAAGGACCCGCTGATCGTTGACAGGAGAGGCGGAATGGCGGTCTGTCAGAGGAAGATGTAGATCTTGTGTTTTTGCTAAGCAGGAACACAGATTCTCTCTCTTCCTCCAGTTATGCCATCCCCCACGCAATTAGAAAGCACTCCCTAGGTGCACACGTAACTCTTTGATTGCCTCTGATAACACCTTCCCTGCCAGTGTCAGTACAGTGAGTGCATTTTTTTTAATTGGATATGGTTTATAGCACAAAGTTAAATATTTTTTTTTCAAAATTCTTTTTCAAAATTCTTTTTTGATTATAGCGCAAAAAACAGAAGCCACAGAGGTGATCAAGTGCCACCAAAAAGCTAGATTTGTGGGAAAAGGAGGTCATACCGGTAACTGTTTGGGTACAGTGTTGCATGAACATGCAATTGTCCGTTAAAGAAACGCAGTGCCATAGCAAAAATGGCCAGGTTATGTAGGAGGAGAAACCTTTCGGGTCTGAAGTGGTTAAGCACCAGCACCAAGAAACCACAACATACATTTATTTATATATATATATATAAATTATAATGTGTGTGTGTGCACTAAAACACAAGTGTGCAGTGTTGCCGAAGTGCATTGGAGTGCTGAAACACACTACATTCTGTTTTGTGTGTTCGCGGGTCCCGGGAACTCGATGTTTCCGGGGCGGCCTGCGATTGCGGTTGGCAAAGACAGAACAGGGGGATGCCTTTGTAAACAAGGCATTCCCTTATTCTGCCTAGTGACACTGTCACTGATGGCTGTTCCCCGTGATCGGGAACGGTCATCAGTGACGTGTCATGTGTAGCCACGCCCCCTAACAGTAAGAATCACTCCATAGGGAACACTTAACCCCTACAGCGCCACCTAGTGGTTAACCCCTTCACTGCCAGTCATTTTCACAGTAATCTGTGCATTTTTATAGCACAGATCGCTGTAAAAATGACAATGGTACCAAAAATGTGTCAGATGTGTTTGCCAGAATGTCGCTGTCACGATAAAAATCACTGATCACTGCCATTATTAGTAACCTTTTTTTTTATAAAAATGCCATAAAACTATCCCCTATTTTGCGCAAACCGATCAATAAACGCTTATTGCGTTTTGTTTTTGTTTTTTACCAAAAGTACGTAGAATACATATTTGCCTAAACTTAAGAAAAAAAAAATATATATATATATATATATATATATATATATATATATTTTTTTGGGGAATATTTATTATATCAAAAAGTAAAAAATATTGATTTTTTTTTCAAAATTGTCGCTCTAGTTTTGTTTATAGTGCAAAAAATAAAAACCGCAGAGGTACCACCAAAGGAAAGCTTTATTTTGGGGAAAAAAGAACATCAATTTTGCTTGGGAGCCACGTTACACGACCATGCAATTGTCAGTTAAAGCGACGCAGTGCCGAATCGCAAAAAGTGGCCAGGTCTTTGACCAGCGTAATGGTCCAGGGCTTAAAGCGGTTGTACACCCACATGGAATTTTTTTTTTTTTTTCCCTCCTGTAAGGGAAAAGTCATAATGAGCTAATATGCACCGCATATTGGCTCATTATGAAATACTTGCCTCGGAACGAGGTGTGCAGTCACTTACCTGGTTTACGCCGAGCGAGATTTCATCTTGCCTCGGGGTGTCTTCCGGGTATCGCCGCTCCAGCGCTGTGATTGGCTGGAGCGGCGATGACGTCACTCCTGCGCGTGCGCGCAGGAGATTTAAAACTCGTGAAGGTCCGGCGGCTGCTGATCCTTTCGCCGTAGATCCCCCCTGCGCATGCGCAGCGGTGCATTGCGAGGGGAATATCTCCTAAACGTGCAGGTTTAGGAGATATTCTCCTTGCCTACAGGTAAGCCTTGTTATAGGCTTACCTGTAGGTAAAAGTACAAAAAGTGGGTTTACAACCACTTTAAGTGGTTAAAGGAACCTATTTAGAAAAAAAAACCTTTACAACCCCTTTTAAAATGGGATAAAGTATGTGGGTTCCCCACTTTGTAGTGCCGACCTCATATTGTCGGTCGTAGTCAGATCTTTAAGTAACAAGCTGAATGTGCACCCATGAGAACCGGTCTGAAGCAGTAATGTTTAAATCGTTTTTGCTGTTGGGCTGATGCAGATGTATACAGTTACTACTTCAACAAGGAAAGACTAAGTAGCCATTTTTTGTGGACAAACCAGTGTTTCTGCATTCTGTTAATTCACTAAAAAGTACTGAGAATAAAACTTCCTGCTGCTCAATTTAGACGGACAGTTCAATAGGATTATAACCGATCGACTGGTGAAAATTATTAGTTTGCTGGTTAGCAATATGAAGGCTGGCAAATAATTGGGCATTCAACAAAATGGCTCTTTTTCATTTCTGGCCTCTACAGCTTATTTATACAAATTAGCACCTAGTGGGAATCTTTCTGACAAGTTACTGTGTACCACTGATCTGTATTTCTCTCTAAAAAGACAATTTGCTGCTCCTTCCATAATAAAATCTTCCTGAAACCAAGAGGTGGAGCACATGGCAAAATGGCATTTACTGAACTCCGCTTCTAGTCCTGGAGACTATCATTTGGCACAGAAATCGATTTTTCTGCTGGTGATTCTCCGGGAATATGAAAGCAGATGTCCTTTAAACATGTATAATTAAGGACACATGAAAGGTTTAATTCTCTTTTCTAATTTTCTTATGAAAACAGGAAGTGCTTTATTGCAGAACATCTCAGAAATGAGGTTCAAAGCGCTTTGATGTCCTTTAGGAATACACACTTCTGTGAACATTTCTTTACCATTTTTAAATGGATTCTCCTATCCAAATAGGGAAAATATGTTAATACACAGTACAGGCATACCCCACTTTTAATTACACAATGGGGTTTATTTACTAAAGCTGGAAAGCGCAAAATCGGGCTCACTTTTGCGTAGAAACCAACGAGCTTCTAACCCCAGCTTGTTCAATTAAGAATGGTAATAAAACCTGGAAGCTCATTGGTTTATGTGCAGAAGTGAGCCTGATTTTGCACTTTCCAGCTTTAGTAAATAAACCCCCACTTAAAAGTGGGGTATAATACAGTACATGCATAGTAAAGAGCTTTATTTTCAAAATCTGTGACTACACTAAGTCTATTCCAACCTTCTACTCCTCTGGAGCAAAATCTCCAGTAGGTTGGAAGCAGCTTTGAAAATTCCTCATAAATGTAAGTGTCCTACAGGTAGGCCATTTGCTGAACCCTAGCCCAAAATCTCCCATTAACGCAGTTATCATTCCCCCTTCCACTCTTGTTGCTAGAATGCCTCACACATACGTTATTGCGAAGCAGTCCCTGGGGCAGAGACTGCGCATGTCTGGCTTTTACATTTTGCTTGCTCTTGTGAGAGTGGGCATCCATTGTATGGAGTGTTCTATCAACAAGGCAGGACCGGGGAATGATGAAACAAAAGCAGGTATTTTAGGTCAGGCTTGGAGGACCATAGTTTAAGAAAGGCTGACATAGAGGACCGAGTGTATCTGCTATTAGAATATATTTATTATTATTATTATATCTCGTGGCCTGCGACCTCCTGCTTTGGGATGGCTGGTTGGCAAGCCCAGATTGCAGATTGACGACCTGCCAGCCGAGAGCATCAGTGTTGTAAATGTGGTAGAGGAAGCAAGTGGCTTTTTGGACAGTGCACCGCACCTGCAGGATATGATAGATGTCTATGGCAAAGTGCAGCTAACCAGCAGGAAAACCACAGGTACACTGCGCCGCAATAGACCGCAGACCATCAGTGTAAAAGCCTTGGGCCCCTTTCACATGATCGGTCCAACCCAATTGGACGCTCCATTCACCTCTATGGAACGGCAGATACCTGCCTACCTCTAATCCGTTCTGCAAAAAAAAAAAGAGTGGATCTGCCCCCTTCTATCTGATTGGATCGGAGGGCCCATAGAGCAGATTGGGCTGTGTCTGCTTTGCATATGCAGACTGGACACAGACCTGTCATCTGCCCACTCCGCTCATTGGGGCCCGCGACTGGTTGTTAAGTCGTTTAAGGTTGGGCACCCCTGATCTATATAGATGGCGAGGTATGTGTGATTTTATATTATATATATATATATATATATATATATATATATATATATATATATATATATATATATATATATATGTATATGTGTGTGTATATATATATGTATATATATATATATATATATGTGTGTGTAATCTCTATATGTGTGTGTGTGTGTGTGTGTGTGTGTATATGTATATCTATATCTATCTCTCTATCACACACGCATATAGATATAGATATAGATATATATATATATATATATATATATATATATATACACACTCACACTGTGTGTGTGTGTGTGTGTGTGTGTGTGTGTATATATCTCTATAATTTTTTATTCTTTTTGGAGGGATTCTGGGTTGGCCTTACACAGATATTGCCACTTCATCCTGATTGAGCAAGATAACTGGTTCTCTTTTAACCTGATCTGTGAATTTGGAAGCAAATATGATTTAAAAATAAATTTCAGTTTAATCTATTCTAGATTTCTTTTATTGATCGCTTGGACCGCTGGTGTGATTTCTACCGCTTCTTGACAGCATGGCACTGTAGGGGTTAAAAAAGAGCACCGTCTTTCCGTCTTAATATGTCTTTAGAAACAAACCCTTCTGACACCGAGCTGTGCAGGTCTTCAGCGGCAGCTGCCTTGGTTCATAGGTCCTTCATTTGTAGGAATTCGCTGCTTTCTGTCCTCATGGAAACCAAGAGACAAAAGGCCTTTATTGTTTCTGCCTTCCCTCCCTCTGTGACTTAATACACTAAAGATATCATGAAGCAGACGCTCGGCTACACGCTAATATATTTGCTCTCTGGCTGTTCCATTACCCACACCTGAGCAGGGTCTAGCGATAAGGTGCTTGAAACACTGATAGCACCATATAAAGCCAGCAGTCATTGTTTGCACAATAGCTTTGCAGCATTGATTGCTAAGTTATTACATGGTCTCCAGCTGCATTTAATCTCATCTCGGCTTTTTCCGCTAGAATATTAGCATGCCACCTTCACCTGATCGATTATATATATATATATATATATATATATATATATATTATTATACAGGGCCGCCATCAGGGGGGTACAGGCAGTACACCTGTAAGGGGTCCAGAGGTCCCCAGGGCCCCAGATGGCAACCCCCCCTTTTTTTTTTTTTTAAATAAATAAATATATTTTATTTTTATTTTTTATTAAAGGGCCCAAAGGTCTACCCCCTTTTTATTTATATATATATATATATATATATATATATATATATATATATATATATATATATATATATATATATATATATATATATATATATAATTTTTCTTTATTTCTTCTTTTTTGTAAAGGGGGGGCCCCCCCGCTTCTCAATTTTAGGCGGCAGCTACCCCCCCCCCCCCCGGTTCTCTGCTCCAGGAGGGCCCATACCTGAACCTGTGTAAGGGGCCCCTATAATTCCTGATGGCGGCCGTGTGTGTGTGTGTGTGTGTATATGTATTATATATATATATATATATATATATATATATATATATATATATATACTCTTTCTGCTGTTTTTAAAGTGGAAAACCATATGTCAAAACTGTTCATGGCTCCAAATACAGACATCTGAAGTTGTATGCAGAGCTTGGCTTCCTTATGTATGTTTTGCTTGTGCTACCCACTCCTGCCTCCCAAGCTTCCTTTTAGCCGCTGAGCCTACCCACCATGAAGGGCAAAGGATCTTCCTTAACCTCCACCCCTATAGACTCGCCTTACCTGCACTCCCTTGCAGCTTACTACTCAAGGCGACCCTGCATTCACAGCTATGGTGCACCCCTTCTGTACCTGAAACTGTGTGCTAAAGCTGTTGAGATGTCGGCTCTCGCTGTACATCCTTCTTCTCATATAATTAAATGCTAAAAAAAAAGGTATAAAATTGCAAAAAAGCGGCAATCTGGTGTGTGTTAACACTACAAAATATAGGATTTTTGTCTCTGTGGTTTATTTCTTCTTTAAGCCCAAGGTGAAGGCCGTGATGATAATCCTAAGAACTTTACATTTAAGATTACACGTCCCTGACAAGCAGTTGATAGCCGTCTGGTTTCACAATAAAGTCTTTGCCCAGTATGTTTCATCTGAGAATTACACCATTTCCTGAGTGTAGGTTTATATAATGACACCTTGTCTTTCGTCTCTGTGGCATTTGAAACATTCGTAGATATGTGCCGGCTTTGTCTAGCATATGATGGGTTTAGACTAAGAAATGTGACCTTGAATCCTGTATGCACAGTCCCTCCTTTGTTGTCTTTTGTAGGTGTGTTTTGACTGTAAAAGGGTGACAGGTTGTTGTGTTTTTTTTTTTTTTTTGCTTCCGGATTAGCAAACTTCCATGGTACTTTTCTCTTACTGTCGTTCGAATTTATGCTATATTTTCTTAGCTGGTATTTTATTTCATAGATAGTTATCCAGAGCCTCAAACAAGCTCCATTCATTACAACTTAAAACAAACATATTGTTCAACTTTTTTAAAAGCTAACGTTGATAATGCAGCCAACAAAAACAAGCACATCAAAGAGCATTTGTACCTGTGTAGTTAAAGAATGCAGCAAAGGAAATGGGTGCTAGAGTTAAATATGATTAACCAGTGATAAAGATTTGGGTGAGCTTTGGAGGAATTAGTCGGTGCCGGTTCACACTACAGCGACATGAAAGTCGTCACGACTTTGCGAGGCAACTTCAAGTCGCCTTCAGGACAGGCAACTTTGCCAGTTAATAATCGGCTCTGTGGAAGGGAGGGGTTTGCCTGAGAACTATTTTCTCTTCCTGTAAAGTTGCTTCACTTGAGACACTGAGCCGACTTTGGAGGCGACGTCTATTGAAATCAATGGGTACAAATCGCCTAGAAGTCTCCTTAAAGTTAGTACAGGAACCTTTTCTGAAGTCGGAGCGACTTCAGTAGTGTGCATTAAGACAGGTCTCATTCACTTTAATTTCTCATGTCACACGACTTCGGGTGACACAAGTCAGATCCCAAGTCGCGGTAGTGTGAACGGGCACTTAGAAACTTTGTCCACATCATCTCTAGCTAATGGCGCTCCTTTTTATTTAGAAAATAAAGCTGAGCTAGATGCCCCCAAAACTCATCCACATTTGTGGTACACGTGATGCATCGGTAGATAAAATAGAAAAATAGCCGGCAACTCCAATCCGTAAGAAATATTTATTGGCACATATAGGAAATCAAATAAGCATACAGGTGATGCATTGGGTCCCGAGGTTTCTTACAACTTTACTGCAGAGTTAGAGGATCCTTTTTTGGGTGCCCACGTTGCTTCCTATTTTTGGCCTGTATAGAACAATTTGGATAGTTTTCCTCTACCATGCCTCTAGCATAGTCCTGGCGAAGAAATGCATAGAGTAGGATCTGCAAGATCTTGTACTACTTTCTAAGCTGGATGCTCTTGGGTTTCTTACAACTTAACTGCAGAGGGGGGGTTCTTTTTTCAGGTGTCCACATTGCTTTCCATTTTGGACTATATATAACAGGATTGATAGTTCCCTATACTGTGCCTCTAACAAAGCCCTGGTGAACAAATGCGTAGACTTAGAGTAGGACCTGCGTGATGGTTTCATAGTCTCTAGGCCGGATGCTCAGATGTGGGGTGTGCGGCATTAGTTGGGTTAGTGGTGGTTGGGTTGATCCAGGCATCAAAAATATGTTTATCAGCAAACCAAGTTAACTTGCAAAGAGCAATTTTAATGCTTACATTTAGAAGCTTTGCAGGACCAATAGTGGCACAGAGAGACTGTCACTAAATAAAGCCTTCTGAGGCTCCAAAATATCACCTTTTCTGCTTGTGAGCATTAAAGTTGCGCTTCACAAGCTTATGTTGAACATTTTATGATGTCTGACTCTGTGGCACCGTCCACAACACTCTCTCCAAGTACCCCCCTGATGTTGAGGTCCTAAAGCCACGTGAAGTGCATATTCATATATTATTGAGCATATATGTGATGCCCAATAAACCTCTTCCAGTAATGAGAATAGGAGATGCCTAAGTGCTTTTTGACCTATACATTCGTTGGAGGTCATAACAATATAGTGAATGCCCCATCCTGTTGGTATTGGTACTTTATTTTTGTAATAATTACAAACCTGTGCTTTTGAAAAGTTTAGGAACATGTGGTCTTTTTCTCCTTTTTTTTTTTTTTTGTATTTGTCTGTGCTGCCTACAGGGGATGCGGTTATATGCCTTAGGCCCCGTACACACGTCCGAGAAACTCGACGGGCAAAACACATCGTTTTGCTCATCGAGTTCCTTGTGAAGCCGCCGAGGATCTCGGCAAGCCAAATTTTCCCATTGACCAATGAGGAAATAGAGAACATATTCTCTATTTGGCTCGACGAGTTCCTCGGCGAAAAGTGTACACACGACCGGTTTTCTCGGCAGAATACATCTCGCATCGAGTTTCTTGCTGAATTCTGCCGAGAAACCCGGTCGTGTGTACGGGGCCTCAGTCTTTTTTTCAATCTGCCAAGCCCAGTTGAGTCGGTCCTGTAGCACAATTCCTCCTGGAGCTCTGCATGTAGGTCTCAATACAAGGGTCCATGGCAATGGCATTTTCAGTGAAAGTTAGATAA
This sequence comes from Rana temporaria, assembly GCF_905171775.1. Classification (NCBI taxonomy): domain Eukaryota; kingdom Metazoa; phylum Chordata; class Amphibia; order Anura; family Ranidae; genus Rana; species Rana temporaria. The sequence goes on from NC_053491.1 coordinate 324,154,089, forward strand.
AAATAGGCCTTGAGGGGAAAAACCAATTCACCTGCCAGAGCCAACATAACCAGGCGTAGCATCTGGATTTCTTCAGCGCTTCCTATTACTGTATTATACATGTATTAATGTTGTCTTCTATGTCATGTTCCTTTCTTTTGTGTGTCTTTCATGTCCCATCTCCTCCACCCCCCTTTCCGTCTTCGCAATCTTCTCATTTTCCTTGTACACACTCTTTCTCCATATGCCAACGATTCCTCGGATTCCTCCGAGAGGCTAAGTTGTGTCTGTGTACGCACTTGAACTGATTTATCTTAACACAGGCGAGACCAGAGAAAATATAGAGCCAGTTAAGAATTGCCAATCGTCTGTAAAATTGTATCCTGGGTTTTTCCATTTAGAAGTCTGTGTAGTGCTTTTAATAACGGTTCTTTAGCCGCGAGAATTTTCCCACAGTTAAAAAAAGGCGGAAAAAAAAGCGCTGTCCTGTTAAAAGAAGAGATTTCTAATAATCTGCTTCTTCACGGAGGGAAATACAGCGATTCTTCCTTTTTATCCTGGCAGGTTGGAACCAGAGACCAAATAGAACTCATTGCCAGTCTGTCGTCATAATTGAATTTTTATCTTTTTAATCCACATTTGTAAGCAACTTTGGATTTACAAAAGGAGCAGTATGAAGAGTGAGCAGGATATTGGCGAGAAAAGTGGACCTGTCAGTAAGTATTAACTATTATATTTTGTTATAAAAGTACATTTTTCATTCTTTGCCCATTGACCTGTCCCTCTTGCTACTTTTTCTTCTCTGCACCCAATAACGGTCAATGTTAGCGATATTAGACAGGTTCAGCTTCAGTGCCAGCAGATTTCAGCTTTTTAAAAAAACAAGATTTTGGTGAATGGGCTGTTGCCTTCGGGTTGCTGCAATTGGCAACTGTGCCAGACAATATAACTACCAGGGGTGGCCTGGCCCCTTGCAAGATGCAGAGGCTCTAATAGGGTTCAAAATAGGGTGGGCTCCGGACGCAGAGCATTGCGCCTGGAGCCCATCCAGATGTGTTGCAATAGCAAATGAATATTTTCTGTTCCTCCTACCAGCCAATCAGGAACCTGATTGGCTGAAAGGACAGGCGGTTGGTTCTTTTGGACACCGAGGTAGGTAGGGAAGACACAAAACACAGGAGCCTGATGCTCGCCACGGCCTGATGCCCACCGCTACCCAATGTCTTCCACCTAGATGAGGACAGCGGGGGGGGGGGGGGGGTGTGATTGTTTGCCACCAGCCAAAAACCATCAGCCGCGCCACTGATAACTACATAAGAACGTAAGGGCTTGATCACATCAGGCAACGTTGCTTATTTTTTTAAACTTTATTAGTGTCCCAAAAATAACACTTCATCAGGGTCTATGCCCCTTGGCTGAGATTTGTCCTTGACTGGCATGCGTTAATGCACTGCAGCAAAGTGAATACTTTAAGGCTGGGTTCACACTTAATTTGCATGCGGCTGACAGCGGTGGTCTGGTGTGTCCCTGTTCTCAGTTTCATGGACACATTTTTGTCAGAATTTGGATGTGAAATGGAGCCAAAGACGCACAAGGACGCCTGTGCAATTTGCACAGAGATGTGTGAACTGGCTCCATTGAGTGCCACGCACAATTTCCTGTCATGTGATGTGAATTGGATGTGGAGAAATCCTCATCCAATTCGCACTAATGTGAACTCGGCCTTCGGGTTACTGGTAAACTTTGGTTGAGAGGAGGTGACATTTTTGTTGGGAGAGCTTGTTTGTTTTAAGTGTTTTGGGTAGTGCCTCGTACACACGATGAGAATGTTGAATGTTTTTTTTTTTTTTTGCATGCTAGTCTCCTATCGATTTGTATCCTAATATTGAAAATTAGGAGTTACCTAAAGATACAAAAGTTCTCGTACGACCGAATACAACTTCAGAAGTGATGTAATGTGTCGTATTCTTTAGTTTTTGAGCATGCGTAATGTTGATCTTCTGATTTTTTTAAATTTTAATTTTTTTTTGGACTACTGTACTGATTAAGCAAAGATTGTGCATTCTGGTATTGTACGAGAACTTTTTTGGGGGTTTGTCCCTTTTGGATAATTTCCCATTAATGGTCGTAATTTGCTCGCGAAAGCTGTGAACGAATGATCAGATTATCGTAAGATTGATTTGAAAGCGGTATATTTTTTTTTGTCCAATTTTCTGATCGTGGTGTAATAGGCATTAGCAAGAGCATAGGATTAAAGAGCTATACTTATACTTCTTATAAAGTTTCAATTATAAAATCTGGACTAAATTTAGGCATTTCCTGCAGAGACCAATTGATTTCATCTTTCACGCAAGCCAGGTTATCTGATTGCTATGAGGTGTTGCAATTTTGCTATGGATTTTGTAAACCAGACCTTCTGCCTTTTCATCGTATATCCCTGCCAGATTTCTCACTGACTGAAAACTTAAAATGGACTCCATTCTCCTTTTTTTTTTTCTTTTTTTTTTTTTTCAATCTCTGGCTACCTGGGAGGCAAACTCCATTACCCATAATTCATGGCTGCTGTGAAAATACCATAACCCATCTGTAAATATCACGTTGTAGAGACCTCTCTTATAACAGGCAAGGTAAATGGTTAGTCTGCCCTGTACTAGAGGCAAGCAGAATTATTTGAGTCCCTGTAATTTACAGCAATCTGCCTCTTTTTGGTACTTATTGACCAAGCGTATTTATGCGAAAGGGCTGGGTGGATTTTCTCACCTTTTTCTAGCAACAAAATATGTGATCACTGGATTATGCAGTTCATTTGGCAGCATTCAATAGTGAAGGCTTTTGTCACTTGAGCTATAATTTTCCATGATTATGTGTAGGAAGGAACAGTTTTGTTGATTGAAAAGAAACCCCAGGATCTCAAATATATGCTCATTCATCTGTTCCACCTTACCATCGTTATACGCATCCTCCCGGTGTACAATTTAGAACCTTTGGCCCCAAACTATGGTAATGGTGTTCGCCAGGCCGGGACTGGGACAAAAAATAGGCCCACCGCACTTTGCACATCTGGACCCCTTTACCTTACACAGCACCACACCTCTGGACCCTTTTACATTACACAGCACCCTGCACCTCTGGGCCCCTTTACATTACACAGCACCCTGCACCTCTGGGCCCCTTTACATCATATAGCCCCCTGCACCTCTGGACCCCTTTACATTACACAGCACCCTGCACCTCTGGGCCCCTTTACATTACACAGCACCCTGGACCCCTTTACATTACATAGCACTGCACCTCTGGACCCCTTTACATTACACAGCACCCTGCACCTCTGGGCCCCTTTACATTACACAGCACCCTGGACCCCTTTACATTACATAGCACTGCACCTCTGGACCCCTTTACATTACACAGCACCCTGCACCTCTGGACCCCTTTACATTACACAGCACCCTGCACCTCTGGACCCCTTTACATTACACAGCACCCTGCACCTCTGGACCCCTTTACATTACACAGCACCCTGGACCCCTTTACATTACATAGCACTGCACCTCTGGACCCCTTTACATTACACAGCACCCTGCACCTCTGGGCCCCTTTACATTACACAGCACCCTGGACCCTTTACATTACATAGCACTGCACCTCTGGACCCCTTTACATTACACAGCACCCTGCACCTCTGGACCCCTTTACATTACACAACACCCTGCACCTCTGGACCCCTTTACATTACACAGCACCCTGCACCTCTGGACCCCTTTACATTACACAGCACCCTGCACCTCTGGACCCCTTTACATTACACAGCACTCTGGATCCCTTTACATTACACAGCCCCCCACAGTTTGTTACACAGACACCCCCCTAACAGTTCTGGACCCCCTGCATGTTACAGACCCCCTCCCTACAGTACAGACCCCCATACAGTTCAGATACCCCTACATTACAGACCCTCCCTACATTACAGACCCCTTCTACAATACAGACCCCCCCCCCTACATTACAGCTCCCCTTTACAATACATCCCATACAGACCCCCCTACATTACAGAGTTGTGACCTGCGGGCCGTCACGGGCTGTCGGCGGCCCTCTGTCCACCGCGGCCCACCGGGCATATGCCCTATGGCCAGTCCCGGCCTGGTGTTCGCCTAACTGTGGGGTTGCTATAGGAGTGCCAGCAGCTTAACGTGAATGTAAACCTGATTTTTTTTTTTTTGTCGTCACAATGTACAGTATAAGATTTCCTATCATCTGTGCCCAGTCTTGCCACATTGCCAACTTACAATGTTTTGGACTGTGCGTATCCCTGTACATTAAAGCTGTACTATTCCAATAAGCATATTGAACAAGAAATGTCACAAGTGACATTGCACTACAGTTATATTCACTGCAAAAGCATTATGATGCAGTGGTTCGCATTGTGACCCACTGCACTAAAGTTTTGCAGTGTTAATTTCGTTGACTAAAATACGACTAAAAATAAAACGATTGAGATGCCTAAAATATGACCTAAACTAAAATGGCATTTTGGTTAAAAGACTGAAATGGGACTAAAACTAAAATGCCAGTGCTGCAAATGCGAACTAAATCGCCTCAAGGCGCTTATTTCCATCCAGTGTTGTCCTGATCCTTCAGAAGAGGTGGGTCTTAAGGTTTTTCCTGAAGACCCGTTGGTTTTCCTCTATGCGGATGTTTGTGGGTAGAGCGTTCCATAGCCGTGGTCCTTGGACTGCAAATCTTCGTTCTCCCTTCGATTTGTAGCGGGACTTGGGGATGTGGAGGAGGTTTTGGTTGGTTGATCAGAGAACGCGACTGGGGGTGTAGTGTTTTTTTATTTTCTCACACAAATATTGAGGAGCGTTTTTTTGTGGGTGGGACAGAGGGTATTGAATATGATCCGATCCTTTACAGTTTGCCAATAAAGGGTCCTCAGGGAAGGGGCGATGGATTCCCAGGGTTTTTTCCCCGTTGCCAGTCTGGCTGCCGTATTTTGGACGACTTGTAGGCGCGAAATCTGGTATTTAGGTAGTTTGCGTAGTCGAGTCGGGAATTGACGATCGTTCCAACTACTACTGCTATGTCCTCTTCTGGGATGAAGGGGATGAGTCTACGCAGAATTCGGAGGAGATGGTGAGATCTGCTCACTACTACTAAATTGAAATTTGACATTAAAATTAACACCGGTCTGTAGTGCATGTTCATACCTCAATACCATAAATAACATATTAGATTTTTCACTCCAGCAGTATATAATGAGTTTGGACATTGTAGAGAAATGTTAACTAATGCATTACAATTTTAATTACACTCATTAGATTTTAGACGACTAAAATTAGTTTGTCTACTAAAATGTACTGGAGATTCAGTCGAAAAATGGGACTATAACTATAATGGCATTTTAGTCCTAAGACTAAGACTAAATTGAAATTTGCTGCCAAAATTAACACTGATGCACAGTTATTTTTTAGCACACCCACCGCAGTGCTGTAGTGAGAACGAACCATTGGTTTGCTGGGTTTGTGCCAATGTAGCACCAATGCATCTGGCATGAACAAGTACTTGGGGAAATGAGGAGAGGAGGCAGTGTTAAGTAGTCCTAAAACACTTTGCCATAAGGCGACAATGCTGCTTCCCCATAGATGCACTATGATGTGTGAGCAACATAGGCCAGGAAGCGTGTTATTGGCAGGGTTACCAGGTGAACAGAAGGTGGGGAAGGTCTGAACAAATCTAATGCCACCTCTTCTTAGGACTGATATTAAATGTTGTTGCTGGTATTGGATAAACTTTTTAGGGCTTGAGCACATAAATACTGAATTTTTTTCAGTATCTTATTAGTCCAATAGTGGCTGAATACAGCTACAGTCACGTTAGAGGACATCCAGGTTTTTATAAAGCCAAGCTGTGCGTCAATCCATAGCAACCAGCGCTCACCACTTACTTTAGTTTAGTCAGAATAATAGAAAATGATTACTATATGTACAGGGAGGAGGGGATTTTTTTTAAAGTATTTTTTTATTGTCTGTTCTGTAGCCAGAAGGTTAATATCACATAATTTTGAAGAATGAAAACAAATTGCCTGAGACTCATTGCGGTATAAATAACTAAATATCGCACACATAACAACCCTGAGAATGTGAGCGTTTAATGCTCATCATATATGCCTTGAGCATTAACTAAAATATCTGCTGGTGTAGGCAAGTTCTTGTCATATTATTCCTGGAGGTGCAAATGGTGCCATTGTTCTGAAAGGTGGCAGCGATCATGAGTGTATGTTTCTGCCGAAGCATGATATAAATATCTCCTTCTGCATAGATGACTGAATTAAAGCAGACTTTGAAAATCAACACTTGTGAAAAACTGTACTAAAGCATAAAATTGATGAACATGGAAATTTTCATATGTCTTCCATTTTTGTAAGCTTGCTCTTGTCTATTTTAGTTGCATTAGAACAGCCATTCTCAATCGGGGTTCTGCGGAATGGAAACTTTGTATACTGCCATATACCTGGAGTGCACGGCCGTTCCTGTCTATGGGCAGCTATATGCAGCACTTGGGCTGCCCAGGTGGAGAAGAAATGTGGGGATTTATGTTGTTTGGACACATGTGCAAGAACCCTCAATGTTTAGTTGAAATTCAGTTTTAATTAACCGTATTTATCGGCATATAGCACGCACAGGCGTATAAGGCGCATCTTCATTTCTGAGGGACATTTCTGTAAAAAAGCGTAAATTTTCAATAAAGAACTTTGAAGCAAAATAAGGGTCAGTTCCCATCAATGCAGCCTCAAAATTGCCCATCAATGCAGCTTGATCAATGCCCATCTGCAGCCTCACCATTGCCCATCAATGTCAGATTAATGCCAATCGGTAGCCTCACAATTGCCCATCAATGCAGCTTGATTAATGCCCATCTGTAGCCTCCTCATTGCCATTAATGCAGCCTGATCAATGCCCATCTCAGGGAGGGGGTCGCAATGAGCACCGTCAGATTACATGCAGCGAGAATCTCCTCCTTTTTACTCGGCGGCCTCTTTAATTCAAAGTCCCGCCTCCTGGACCAGCTTCTATGATGGACAGAACACTGGTCCAGTGCCAGCCCAGGAGACGAGATTTCCTATTGCAGAGGCCGCTGAGTAAACAGATTCTCGCTGTATGTAATCTGATGGGGTTCTCCCCCCGAGGCAGCCAAAATTGCAGTATCGGCATATAACACGCACACACTATTTGCAACCAATTTGCAGGATGAAAAAGTGAGTGTTGTATGCCAATAAACACAGTAGTCAAGTCCATCTAAATCTGCTAGTGTATCTAAAGCCTGGTACACACCATCAGATTATCGGAAACATTTTCGTCTGTTTTGCTGCATGCTAGTCTCATATCGAAAGTGAAGAGGTTACTCAACATATGAAAATTCTCATGACAGAATTCAAATTTAGAAGTGATGTAATGTGTTAAATTGTTTTTGTTATGTATCCTTTTGTTTCTAAGAATACGTAGTCTTGCACGTACGATAATCTTTTTTTTTTTTTGATGAAAATCGTACTAATTAAACGAAAATTGGACGTTGTGTGCACATACGACAAACATTTTATAGCCTGCACATCCAGTTTTTGTCGTCCCAAAGTGCCAACGCACTACGCTGTCAAGGCTGTCAACAGCACCATACTAATGTTTAGAAAATCGGCAGATCGTTTGTCGCACAAAATTTTACTTCCCATTTTCTGATCATGTGTATGGGCCTTTAAAATAAATCTAAATCATGTCTGTTTTGTAGGTAGGGTGCAGCGTAGTGCGTTGGCAATAATTCACACGGTCAGACAATTTCTTTCACCGCTCCAGGTGAGTCTCGTAGATCATCAAGGGTAGTTTGAACCACCAGGGTGCCGGCAATGCTGATTGTAGCAAAAACGAAAAGAACTCTGGACAGCCGCACTCCAAAATGACTTAAAATAAAGTCGTTTTTGCTACAATTCACACGGTCAGGTGCAATAGAAATCTTGCATTGAAGTAATGCAGCAACAGTACAGAACAACCCAGTAAGACGCATGCCCAACCGGGTGCACTCGCGGTTTCCAACAGTGAGCAGAGAACATTAATCAGCTGGGTTGATGGCATCTGTTAAGAGTGGAATGCGACTTTGCTGTCTCCTGCCCAAGTGGGATGACATCCAAAGGAGTTGCGACCCTACGTTTTACCTCTTCGTCAGAAACCTTTAGCCCCACTGCCCAGTACTATACCTAACAAGGTGGGTACCGTTCTCTGCACTGCTTACTCGCATAAAGCACACCAAACCTGGGAGCCAGGGCCTTAAGTAGGCTCTGCCTGACTCAAGATTGCTGCCATAGTCACATGGGGCGGCAGCATCCAATTGGGTGCTTCTCCAGTGACCCAGGAAACAATAGAGGAACTGTGCTCCTCCTGACTTCCTCCCCAGCTACAGAGGAGTGCCACCTGCAGTGGAGAAAGTAGACTGCACCATGCTTAAAAGTTGCTTCTCCATCCAGAGAGGAAACGCCTGAAGACAGGAAGCGTGTTTATGGCCAAATCACCAGGTGAAAATAAAGAGGGGGGGGGGGGAGCCCAAAGAAAATGGTGCAGCTACCATGTTTAAGGATTGGTAATCTGCAATCAATTACTACTTTTTAGGGTTATCCTTTCTGTGGTCAATGTAACACTAATGTGCAGCAACAAAAAAGGGTGGCTCTTAATGCCCACATCATAGGCGTGCACACAGGGTGTGCCAGGTGTGGCTGGGCACACCCTAATGACCCTGTGCTGGGCAGATTCCCCCTGCTACTTGGCTGCAGAGAAAGCTGAACTGGGGGATCTCTTCAGTCCCTTTCTCTGTCTCAAAAGCAAGACATCAGGGGTCTGTTTAGACCCCTGATATTTCACCTAGGCCCCCATTGGGCTCCAGAAAAAAAAAAAAATTGTAAAAAAACTGAATATATTGTAAAAAAAAATATAAAATTGTAAAAAAGTAATAATAAAAAAATATAAAAAATAAGCTGACACCAGTCTCTGCCCTTTCCACATCGTCCACTGCTCTACCGACACTGTCCATTGCCCTATTGCTTTGGGGTGTACACCCTAATACAATAGGCTGCGCACACCTATGGCCCACATGCTGCATGTGTCCCATTGGTGGCAGAGGTTTCCATGCTGTAAACAATCTGGGACAGGCTCCTGATCATGTGACCACTGTGACAGCCAATCATTGGTCATGAGATCAGGAAGACCTTCCCGCTCCAAACCCCCCCTCCAAGGCATAATAGCCCAGTTTTAATCATTTTAGCACACCTGTAGTGTATGTGGATGAGCTTTAGTAGCTCTTGTATATTACTTGATGCGCAAAATTGTACTTTGAACTTTCCAGTATATGCTAAAACTGTATCGGCGGTCTTATTTTTCCACCTTGAAGATAAAACTAAATCACCCGTTTGTGTGAAACTGAGAATTCTTCTCTCTGCTACTGCTATGCCAACAAAACACAGTGGTGCCATCACTCCTGCGGCTTCTATCAAGTGGGATTTGCGTAGATGTGAAATGAACTAGGAACCTCTTTAAGGAAAAACATTTCTGCCTCGGTGTCGGAGGCTTTGGGTCATGGAAAGGTTCTGCATCTGTTTCTCTTGCTTTCTACTGACCGATTCTCCAGGCAGTTTCTGCAGGCTCTATTGTGTGGCTTTGATGCATTGCAGGAAGAGAATTAGTTGAACTTGCTATTGTGCGATAAGAGGAATCTTCACGTATGGAAGTGGGAAAGGAAAATCAAAGCATTTCTGTCTTACAGAGCCTCAGGAGAGGGAAATATAATTAACCTGTTCATCGAACACTGCTTTTCTCCTTTCATGTTCAGTATCACTATCTCTCACGTACCTCAGTCTTATCTTATATTTTTCTTCTCCCATAAACTTATCGCTGCCATGCTCTTCTGTTGCCAAGCCTTGTCCACTTTCCTGTCCTTGTCGCATTCAGTCATGGTTCTTTTTTTTTTTTATCATCCTTAGCGATGCTATTCACGTTAAAGGAACCATGTACTGGGAATACAGTATGCACTTCCCTATCGGAGGCTGGTTGCATGAGTGTCCTGCTGATCCAGTGGTTCCAATAGTTTTGACCTTGAACTTGAATATAGCCAAGACATGGGATTGCATGCAGCCCACATCCACTTATTAAACTAATAAAAATTAAGTAACCCTCTTAAAACCTTCCCGCTTAATAAAGAAAAAACACACAAAATGTATATTGGCATAAAAAAATGGCCGTGGTATAAAATAGTAAATATTAAAATCTTTATTAAACCAAACATTCTATAAATCAGAAATCCAATAAATATATAGGCTCAGTTATTGGAACTCGAGCCAAAATAAATTAATTTAACATTAAACCCCCCCCCCCCCCCAGAAATCCAGGGTGACTTAAACCAAGAGTTCCTAACAATCTTTGGGAGTAGGAGCCATGGGGAGTCCAAGAGGAGACTGGCATCTTTTGTCATTTGAGGAGGAGCCAGTGGATGGCTTGGTGAGCGAGGGAGAGTGGAGGTGCTAAATCTTGGCAGGGCATTATCCCATTGGTGACTGCTTTGTCATAGTGGGATCTCTGAGACAGCGGCCTTTATTATTGTTCCCTGGAGAAAACGAATGGATGTTGGCAGTATTCCATCCTTATTAGAGGCCTCAGGCACAGACATCCAGGGCCATACACCACGCGTCAGTTTGTGCGATGGCTATGGCCAGGTGTTTGATCAGCAGAGACCGTTTAGCCTGTACAAATCAATAATAGGCTATGTCTGTGACTCTGTGTAATTGCACAAGGAACGATTACATGCAATTGGAGACAGATGGGTGGCGATGTATATGTGCAGTTTATGCCCAGGACCGGCCATCTGTCCCTAGGTAATAGATCCAACATGTGAACAGCTACAGTCTTTCAGCCTGTCATTTAATTTGCGCAGCCCATGCATGGGACTTATAAGTGACTTTCAATAGTATTGGCCACCGAGTTCAATTTTTTATATTGCAGGGTTTTTTTCTTCAAAATTGCATAATCTAGTAAGAAGAACAAACTGTCAAAGATTCTTTAATGGAAACCTGTGCCACCTTGTCCATATCTATCTATCTATCTATCTATCTATCTATCTATCTATCTATCTATCTATCTATCTATCTATCTATCTATCTATCTATCTATCTATCTATCTTCCACAGCTCCCTGTTCAGCTCCATGAGTCTTCATTTCCATTGCTCCTGCTGTCCACCTCTCCTCTCTTCCTTTTCTTCATAAACATCCTTTACTTTTCAGATTTCATCACAGTAGCGCAATATCTGAAAGTTGAGGAAAAAACTAATTGCAAACTTCCAGGCGCTACCGCACCGCCTCTCATCCAATCAGAGAATGCGTTTCCTTGATTCAAAAAACGCATAGCATTTTCTGAATGGCACCCGTGCTGAGCATCTGACCTCCTGTGTTCAGAATGCAGCTGCTCTGCATATGACCTGGAAGCAAATGGAGGTCACTAAAGTAGTAGTGTACGCAGGGGCGGACTGACAACTCATGGGGCCCCCGGGCAATAGAAGATTATGGGGCCCCTCTGGCTTAGATGGCCACCACGCCAGGAGGTAGTGCAGAGGCGGGCAGCTAAAATCTTGGGATATTCACATTAAAAGCATGTCAGTTTCGGACATATCAGGGGCAGATCTAAAAAAAAAACACAGATTTTTACATACTGTCCCTGGTTTTACTGAGCCTGGCAACCCTGATGGGGCCCCCTAGTGGCATGGGGCCCTCGAGCAGTGCCCGAGTGACTCAATGGTCAGTCCGCCCCTGTTTCCAGCTTCCAGGGTCATCGGTCAGGTATAGTATATACAAGGTTACATTGGTCTAATCTAGAACAGTGTACCTATGCATAAAATAGCTATACTTGACATTCCTCTTTACACACATAGAAACATATTTTATGCGTTCATTGGTAAAATCCATAGTGATTTTCCTGCATATTCACAAAACATATAAGCGGAGGCTCCGCATACCAAATGTCGTGAATGTGCACCAGAATTTCCCAGTTTTTTTTTTTTACAAATTTGCATTGTTTGGCGCATTATGTTGGTGTTATATAGATTACAGTAAATTTGTGTTTTGAAGGATGACCATTGATGACGAGATCCTACAGATATGTGATAGAGATCAGTTTAATGTGACTGGCAATGACAGTGTGGGTATTGATTTATAACCTTTTATTTCTCTGTAATTTAGATGTATACCCAGACGCAGACATACATGCTCAGTCGACATGCAGACTTCACAACAAAATACGTGCTACTTAGACATTTAGTTTTCGACCGCAGTGAAGAGAAAATTCAATTTGACCCCAACAAGCCTTCAAAGCAAAAAAATGTTTAACTTAATTTTACTGCTGCATAGCCAGCTTTACAGATGTGATGTCATTTAACCAATAACTGGGTATTCGTGGAAAGAAAAGTTTTTACAAGCCTATAACTGCTTGATAAAGATTTCTGTTTTTGACAGAAGTTCCATTTAAAAAAAAAATATATATATTCATGTTGCCTACAGCAGCGCCCCTAGTCCTTTTTCCGTCCTTCTCTTTCTGCTCAATATATGGTAATCTCCGTAGTGACTGTCAAAAACTCACTTTGATAGAAATTGCCCTGCCAATGACTTTTTCTGTGGATTCTAATGATCCTTATCTGATGCTACATTTTAATTACATTGGAAATTGCATGGTAGGGAAGCGATGAATGAAACGCCAAGAGGTCAGCTCAAACCCATGCTGGATTTGGCAGGTTGTATGGAGAGCAATCTTAAGATTTTCACACATTCTGCCTCTACATTAACTGCTTCATGTCCCAGTGTAGTGCTCCTGATATACACGGTATTCTTAGATGCAGATCACGTGACTCTCATATGTTTCGATGATGGTCATACGTTTGTGTTAGGGTGAGCACATTTCCAAACTGCCATCATTCAGGGACACACCCCCTCTCTCACCTTCCCCCCAAAAAAGATAAGGGGGGCAGGGGGAAATGTAGTCGCGGGGTTGATGGGGAATTTGACGGATTATTTGTCAGGTGAATGTGCCACTTGCCACCAGATGCATTGCCACCCATAGCCTGCCACCAGATGCAGTGCTGCTGTCACTCCCTCTGGATGAGCCACGTGCATAGAAGGAAAGGAGTGGCGTCACTATCTGGAGAGTGAAGATCACACCAGTCCCTGCTGCTTGCCGCTGGGTGCTGTAGGATAGGAGGAGGAGATGCCGAGCTCCCGGTCTCACTGTCTGAGAGTAAATTGTCACTGGTTGCAAGATGCCAGGCAGCGCTGGCCCTAGCAACCAGTTCCGGAAATGTAGTCCTTAGTTAGTATAGGGTGGCTGTGTCCTCTATTTCATTCCGGGACATTGTATTGTCCCGGAATGAAGGTGCCCGGGACCCACGACAGACATGTCGATTGCGGGACAGTCCCAGGCAATCCGTGACACGTGGGCATCCTAGTTTGTGTGCACGTTGAGCAAATGTGCTGATGCAGTTTCAAGGTGGCCTGTGGGTTTTGGTGTCTGGCTTGCTTTTAGGGCCATCATTTTTAGGTTTTTGCGATCAAAGCTGAGGCCATGTAAAGATGATGGCCAGCAGATGGATATCGCCATGATTTTAAAGACAAGGTCTGTCCTGAAGCAGCTCTGCCCCCACCATGATACTGACTGCAGCACATATGTGGTACTCCTTATTCTTCATGTTGAAGTGAAGGGTCAGGATCTGAATTGTCAGGACTGTGAACTCCTTCCTGTGTCTTAAAGTGGAAGTAAATCTTTTTTTCTGGCACTTGTACCTATAAGTAAGCCTATGATTACCTGTAGGTACAGTGAATTCACAGCCAGTGACATCACCGGTGCATGCGCTCTGAAGGGGGCGGTATACCCGTACTGTCCCTTCAGAGCTTGGTGCTGCGGTCTGTGACTCCCGCATGCACGGGAGTGACATCATCGCAGCACGTCCAATCGGACCGCTGGGGGATGTGAACCCGGAAGAAAAAGAATAAGAATCTGCTGTCAGTGACGGCACAACAGGACTTTGTTCTAGGGTAAGGATTTCATGATGTGCTAGTATGTGATGCATACTAGCAGATTATGCTTTTATCTTCCAATGTTTAAAAAAAATGGTGCAGTTTACTACCACTTTAACCGTTTTTACATCCCAAGCCTACATACCAGGAAGCCATTACATTTTCTACGGAACACACCAGGGCTGAGGTAAGGCCTTGTTACAGAAAAATAAAGGCTATGATTTTTTTTTTTTTAGAACATTACATTAATGGTATATTGGTACATAGGGGAGCTGGAATTTCGAAAAAAACAAGGTAAACTTAAGCCCTGTACATACAATACAGTTGGTTTTCCTGGCAAGCTTGGCTTGCCAAGCCATGCATACAGATGGCCATTCAAAAGAACCACTGTTCTTTTTGAATACGATGAGCTGATGCTCATCACATTCGATACTGTCGCCGCCATCTTGCTACACCCTACACTATCACGCATGCGTTAAAGTCTCATCGAGCATGCGTGGGTTTACCATGGACAGGTAAGCATATGAACGACCGGCTTTCTCCTGCCAAGAATCCCGACGAGAAAATAAAGAGCAGATTCTCTTTTTTCCCCGTGGGGATTCCAGGCCAAATGCTCTCCTGGCAGTTTTCCTGCCGGGAAAACCGGTCGTGTGTACGATGCTTTAGCCTTAAATGCCAAGAACTAAAGTTTTTAAATCGAATACACTTGGCTCACGTGTGAATAGACTAAAACTCACACTGTTGATGGGCTCTTGACATAGTACCAGGGCAGTTTGGGAAATATGGACTAAATCAATGTAAAAAGTAACTCGTCAGAAATGCCTACTGTATATACCGTAAAGGACCATTTTGTTCTCATTATCCTTCCCCCCTCTTCATAAAATGTAGACTGTAGTGCACAGGGCAGTTTTGACCATTCTGGTAATGAAGTAATCAATAGCGAGGAGCAAAGTATAAATATCCAGCTTGTTTAATCATCTTGGCCTGCTATACCCCATGCTGGGAGTTCACCATCTCCTGCCTGGCATATGCGGTATCCTACGGTCTCAATTATAGCACAGTCTCCGGGCCTGAAAGAAAATGAATGGAAGGGAAGAAACTTCATTCCTGCTGCTTTCCGGGACCCGTCTCAGCCTCTACCTGCCGCATATGAAATCGCTTCTATTTTCTGTTCTATTTTAGCTTCTCTTCCTGATAATTCCTTCCTGTGTGGACATTGCTATTTCTTTCTGACTTTCTCACCTTGATTTTTTTATCCCCTTTTATCTTATGCTGTGCTTTCATTTTTTTTTTCATTTTTCTCCCGAAGTGCTTAAAGTGGAATTGAACTCCTAAGGCCCCTTTCACACTCTCGCGACTTCAAAGATTTTTCCACGCTTTCAGGAAATGCCTGTGTAACTGGCATTAAAATTGGACCAAAGTAGTGCAGCGACTACTTTTGAAGTAGGCACGACTTGAAGTTTTGCTAAAATGAACGGTTGTCATTAGAAATCATGGGGAATGACTTGTCGTGCCAAGTCGTACAAATGTGAAAGGGGCCTAAGACCCCTTTCACACTGTGGCCGCATTAGCACTGCTCATTTTAGCAGTCCTTTAGCGCAGTTTAAATGGTGCTTTTCGGTTTCTAGGGGGACGCTTTTAACCCCAAAGAAGGGGTCAGAAACTCCCGCATTGTGGTGTTTCCGAAGCGCTGCCTATTCATTCCAATGGGCAGGGCATTTTGGGAGCGCTAAATACAGTGCTCCCAAACCGCCCCAAAGATGCTGCTTGCAGGACTTTATGCAACGTCCAGCAAGCGCACCGCCCTAGTGTGAAAAGTCACACTTGAAGGAGGTGGTGTTTAGGCACTTAAAGGTTATTTCCAGTGCTAAAGCTCCTGAAAACCGCCCCAGTGTAAAAGGTGCCTAAGGTTATATGGAGAATGTAGACATTTTAAGTTGTAATTATGCAGTACCCTGAAAAATATGCCCTTAGTCTAGAATTTCTTCTGAAAAATGGCCGTGCACTTCTTGGTATGTGAATGTGCCTAGGCACTCCTGTTCCTATAGCTTCATAGCTGTATATCTTTAGTGTGAGATCTAAGGCACTGCTGCCACTAACCGCTAGTTTCAGGAGAGTTGGACTGAAATTTTGGTGATGTCACTACTGTGCTAATCACTATTCTTGCTGGAGACTCTGACATGAGGAAGCAAAGCCCTGCCTCTACCAAGATGCCCATCTCCAGACACGATGCAGAACAAGGCATGTAATGGGGAAAGATCAACTGCAGGGAGGCCACAGTCAACACTGGCCCTTTGCCCCCCTGCCCTTGCCTTTTTGGTGCAAAGCTTGCACAATTCAGTTGTCCTTTAGGTTCAACTCACATTTGGCATTTTGGAATATTGGGCAGAATTGCCGAAAGTCTACCCGTGATCTCGCGTCGCACTGTAATTTCGAAATGTTGGTTCGGGTGGCATTCATTTTCAATGGTGTGGCGTGCTTTGCATTGATTACTGCAGCAAACTGCAACGTGCAAAGCTTGTCACCCAAAAGATACTTGTGCTCCTTTTTTGAGCACCAAACTTCAGTTTTTTATTTTTTTGTTTATCGCAGTGAAACCACACTGCGTTTTTAGGTGCCATTGAAAATGAATGACACCCGGACCTGCATTTTGAGATTTGCAGTGTGATTGAGATCGTGGTCAGAATCGCAGCAGCTCTGCCTGAGATCCCAAAACACCAAATGTAAATGGAGCTTACGCTGTCATACCACATGGGATTTGCATTGCAATCGCACCACATTCCCGTGCATATCGCATGCAATTCTTTGCTGTGCAATTTGCATCTATTAATGTTGAATAATTCGAATTGCACCATTCCGCGCGACAAAGGTGCTGGCAGTTTTTTTTTGTACTGGAACCGGATCGTGTGGGTGTTCATACCTATGCAATCAGGTTCAGGCAAACAAACTGGATTTTTCAAGCTGCTATTGGGGTGTCGTTAACTTTTAGTTGACATCTGCAGAAGATTGCAAGAACACAGTGCCATTGCTATATAATGTGGGAAACTCGCAGGAATCGCTGTGTTTTCTGTATCAGTATGAACCAGGGCTAAATTTAATGATGCCAAAACACGGTGCAGTTTTGCTGCGATTGTTGCGCAATAAATCACGGCGCTCGGCGCTTGTTCAAAAAGGAGCAGACGCTTCTCTTTGCGCAATGTGATTTGCAGCACCATTTATCACGGCAAAGCGACACTGCGTTCTGATGCCATAGAAAATGAGTAGCACCCAAACAAGAGTGCTGCATTTTGCAAGCATTGCAGTCCTATTTGGAGTCGCGGTGATCCCAAATCTCTAGATGTGAACGGGGCATAGAGAACTAGGTGGATGTCTTTTTTTTGTTATGAGACCACTCCTGCTTTTAAATGTCCTTATTTCTCCTCAGAAATCCTCACTTCCTGTTCTTCTGTCTGTAATTCCACACAGTAATGCAAGGCTTTCTCCCTTACTGTGTTGACAGAAGAACAGGAAGTGAGAATTTCTCAGAAGAAATAACGACATTTAAAAGCAAAATAGAAGGATGTGGTAAGTGAAGGAGGACTGCAATAAGGCCCCTTTCACATTGGACCGGGAGCCGAGTTGGCGCTATACCGCCGGGATTGCCGCGGGAATCGGCCGCTAGCGGTGCGGTATTATCCCCCGCTAGCGGCCGATAAAGGGTTAATACCGCCCGCAATGCGCCTCTGCAAAGGCTCATTGCGGGCGGTATTGCCGCGGTTTCCCAGTGTTTTCAATGGGAAGGAGCGGTGAAGGAGCAGTATACACACCGCTCCTCTCACAGCTCCAAAGATGCTGCTGACAGGAGATTTTTTTGTCTCCCGCCAGCGTATCGCCTCAGTGTGAAAGCCCTCCGGCTTTCACATTGAGGTAGCTGGACAGGAGTTTTTCAGGCGGTATAGCAGCGCTAATTTTAGCGCTGTACCGCCTGAAAAACTCCTCAGTGTGAAAGGGGTCTAAGGTAAAGGAAGCTATTTAGGAAAAAAAAAAAACTCCTTTACAACCCCTTTAACTTGCTGAACTCTGCTCCACTTTGAATGGACAGTCTTCTGATTCTACGCTTTTCCATAGTCTTTACTGCTTGGTTTTATCTCTCGCCTAACCTTGTGATTTTTACCTTGTGATCTTTGCATGCACCTGGCTTGGCTTTTGAGCACAATCGTTCATAAACCCGTGCAGGCTCATTTCTGAGCACGTGCAATTTTTTTATAAATAAATATCAAGAAGCAGCAGCCGTGCTCTGTAAGCACTTGGCCTGTGACCCTTTGATTACAGCCTGTGACCCAGCGGTGGCTGCAAGCTGATTTGTGATTCACTCTGGGAAGACATCCAGTCTAGCAGAACCAATCACAGGTATCTTCCTCCAGCAACTCAGAGGCTTAATAGTATTTGGTTACCATTGATGCGTGCAGAATTTCATCAGTCTCCAACAGCTGGCAGGCTCAGGCCTCATAAAATAACTTTTTTTTTTTTTTCCCTCTGTTTCTCCCCTGAAACACTTTTTGTTTCTGTGCTCTCTGGGTGATGATTTGACATTCGTACGACGCAAGCGAAGAAAAAAAATACTCTCTTGCAATTCTGTTCAGTGAGGCTTTTTTTTTTTTTTTTTATAAAAAAGAACTACATTGTCCCAGAGAAGTCCTGGTTTTCCTAATAGTAGAGCTTTGTTGTGTAGTAACAGTCGTCGCTACGCTTGCGATTCAATCTTTTTTTTTTTGGCCACCAAGGAGTGCGAGGCAAATCAATGTGTGGCCAGACTTTGCAAGTAATAGTATGTATAAAAATAAAAGTGCAGGGCTAAAACATAACCAGTCTCTAACAATATATGTGCAAAACAATGTAAATGAGAACTCTACAATAAATAACATGTAAATCTTCAGTCAAAAAAGAAAACAAAGTAGTAAAGGGTTATCTTCACACTCCGTAGTGAGAAAAAAAAACACACCTTGTGAACAGTTTGTGACGAGCAATCTTTCAGGTGGTGTGTAGTGCACCCCAACCAAACGTGTAATACAGATCCTTATCCGTGATTGACCACTGTGTTACAGATGGTCATGAAACGTATGAGGATTAAGGTCTCCCTCCGACCCACCAGAGCCACCAAGGATTGTACCACCAAGATCACTCTAAGATAGGATATAAAAGGCACTACATGTCATGTTAAAATTGTAAAGGAAGTGCACACTTGCATTGTAAAAAGGCAATAAACGTTTCACAATCGTGACAGCCAATGGTATTCTTATGGGCTTACAGAGAGATGTAGAGGTGTCCTATGTAGTGAGGTCCGTTTGTGTGATGACATCACCATCGTAGGCCCCACCCTATGTGTTTCGTCACCTTGGACGGGTGAATAAAATGTGAGCTATGAACAATTTCATTTTTTTTTTTTTTTTTAAAGCTATGTTCGAATACCTCCGCCCCCCTCATAAGCAGAGCACTGTGACATAGTGACAGGACTCTTTTGCCTGTACAGTTGGTGGATATGTATTGATTTTTTATTTATTTTTTCTCTTTTTCTCTTTTTTTCTTCGCCATCATTTATAGTTAGGCCCTTTTCACATGGGTGGACCATTGAAGTCCGCCTGTTGTGTTTTTTTTTTTTTTTAGGCGGACCTGAACGAGAGCTCCATGCAGGTCTATGGAGTGACGGATGTCAGCGGTGACTTGTCTGCTGACATCCGATCTGCTAAATTCTGCTATTTTCCATCCATCTGGTGTATCGCATCGACTGAAAATGGACAGGTGGTCCGTTTTCATCTGATCTTCCATAGAGGAGAGCAGCACTCTGACAGGTCGGTCCCTGCATAGTGTGCAGAGACCGACCTCTGATCCGCCTACTCAGCAGGGATCAACGGAGCTATCCCTGCTGAGCAAAGCAGAGTCCGTACACAGACATGTCCGTGTGAAATGGGCTTCCATCCTATATTGTATCTTTTTACATTTTATGTTTTTATATCTTGTATATCTTTTTTTATATCGTACATGAAGGGCAGGGCAAGAACCTATTGTCAGTAGTTTTTGTTGGTCTGCGTCCCTGCTGAGGAGACTTGCCCCCTCCATTTGTCGCCATTGGGCAACATTTTTTACAGTTATCACCCAAATGGGTATGGAGAGTTAATATTTCTAATGCCTCGTACACACGACCGTTTTTTCTCGGCAGAAAAAAAAAAGTTTTTCCCGACGGGATTCCTCGCAAGCCTGCCTTGCATACACACGTTCAGGCCAAATCCTGCCCGTCCAAAGGGCGGTGACGTACGACGGGACTATAAAGGGAAAGTTCCATTCAAATGGCGCCACCCTTTGGGCTGCTTTTGCTGATCCTTGTGTTGGCAAAAGTTTGAGAGACGATTCGCGCTTTTCATGCGCTGCATTAAACAATGCAATAATTTTCAGCATGACGAATGTGATATCTCCATTACGAACGCTAGTTTTACTAGAAAGAGCGCTCACATCTCATACTTGATTCTGAGCATGCACGTTTTTTTCCTCTCGGAAAAGTATACACACGACCGGTTTTCCAGACAGGGAAAAAAGTCAGCCGGAAATCTCGACGGGAAAAAAGAAATCTGGTTCTCTTTTTTTGGCAGTTTTCTCGTTGGAAAAACTGCGATGGAGCATACACACGGCCGGTTTTCCGGCCAAAAGCTCTCATGACCGTTTTTGCCTATGGTAAAACGGTCGTGTGTACGAGGCATAAGTCAACACCTATTCTGGTAAACTGTCTAAGGAAATTTTTTTTTTTTTTTTGTGCCTAAAATACATGATTTGTCGCAATCTCTCCAACGGGATACAGACGAGGGGGGGGGGGGGGGGGGGAGAAACAGGTTGGGTCCAGAAGAGGTTCTTTATGACCCTTAAAGTAGGATGTTGCTTTGGCCATAAAAGTTGGTGGTCTTGGATTCCAGCCTTGGCTTTGGAAATAGTCTATCATACCATATGCATTGTTGTTGTTCCTGCAGCCAGAAATTACGTACATTTTATGCTTTTTTTCCCTAACTACAAAGCCAGCGTACAACATTTTTCAGCAGCTGTGGGAGAGAAGGGCTTTAGTGGTTAGAGCGTCAGCACAATTCCAGCATGCTAATGAAATTTATTATTGGCCTCCTGGATTGGGGGCCTCAGGTGTTGCAGGTGACAGCCGCACTGACAGGTTCCCATTATTTGTGAACAGTTCATGTTTTCAGCAATAAGCCTGACTTCCATAGGTTAATTCTATATAGGGGATCTGTGTATATGATGTGTGTCTGAGCAGCTTAAAAAGAAGGGGGTTGCAAGGGAGAAAAACCTCCTTAATTAGGGAGGAAGTAGGTAATTGCCCTTCACGGAGAAAGCTTCAAACAAATAATTTTTAATCAAGAAAACAAAATTAATTAGAACCAGAGCATCACTCCCCGCTAATTAGGATTCCAAGCAGCCTCGGCTCAGGAACATATCAAAGGCTATTTGTTCTGCAGCTTGTTTTGGCTGAAGCGCTGATTTGCATGGGGATCATGACCCGCTCTGCTCCACGCCAGATCTTCGCCAGCGAGCGCTGTGTGTGTGCAAATCAGGCTTACACTTCAGGTACTCCGCACCTCTATTACCCCTCAACTTTACTACTGTGCCTGCATTACTCCTACCATGAAAACATCGGACCTCTCTGTTATTTATAACCAGAAGTCAGACTTTTTGGAAGATATCACAGGAAGACCAAATATGGAGGAGGTTATTGTAAATGATTTATGGAAACATTTAAAGGCCGGCAGATTTAAAGAACCTTTTAATTGGTGCAGCTCTGTGTTCGTTATTACTTAAAGCGGTGGTTCCCCCTTAAAAACAACTTTTTTTTATTCCACTGGCCCCCCACATTACAATCGAATTAAGGCTATTATTTTTTTTTGGCTGCTGTACATACCTTGATACAGCATCTTCACCCGTGCATCCGGGTTGCGAGTCCCGCGGGAGTGGGCATTCCTCACATGTGTTTGATTGACATTTTTCCCAAAAACGAGCTCTCCCCCCGTCGCGTAAGCCGCGTCACGTTTGGCGAAAGGAGCCGAACGGCGATGCGCATGCGCAGTATAGCGCCGACTCGCCGTTCGGCTCCTTTCGCCAACCGTGACGCGGCTTACGCGACAGGGGGGAGCTCGTTTTTGGGAAAAATGTCAATCAAACACATGTGAGGAACGCCCACTCCCGCGGGACTCGCAACCCGGATGCACGGGTGAAGATGCTGTATCAAGGTATGTACAGCAGCCAAAAAAAAATAATAGCCTTAATTCGATTGTAATGTGGGGGGCCAGTGGAATAAAAAAAAAGTTGTTTTTAAGGGGGAACCACCGCTTTAAATATGCTTCTATTGTAAGTAGCTATACAGTATTTGATTTGAAGTCCTCCTGCAATTGTCTACAGCAGCACCAGGAGTCGGAAGGGTAGGACTAAAGCCACTTTCACACTGAGGCGCTTCTAAACTGCCAGTAAAAACACTGAGCGCTTTTGAAGAGCTTTTTAGGCGCTTTTGAAGAGCTTTCCATTCATTTCAATGGAGAGGGGAGTTTTTTTACCTTTTTTTAGCGTGAAAGCGCCTGAAAAGCACCTGTGTGAAAGTGGTTTAAGAGCCAATTAGATGTGCTGCTTTCAGCGCCATTGGCAATAAACATGCTAAGAGGGGAGGGCTTAGGTATGACCTAATTAGTCTGCTGCTGCTCTTTTACTGCCCACTCAGGAAACAGAAGGTAAAAAGAGAACCACTACAGTATTCCTTCACTGTAATTGGTGTCATTCACCTGGCTATGTTGTGTGAAGGGGCTATGTTGCATCTCGGGGTGGGATTGACAGAAATGCAAATCATATTAAAGATACACCCATGTATGTATTGCATCTGTGTGTTTATTGGTGTGGCTGGAGTTCAGCACTAGGCCCTATTCACATCTGGCCGATTTGGGATCGCAGGCAGAATGGCCTCTCTTCTGGCATAATTTAAAATTGTGCTGCAATAGGGGCAAAATGCACCCCACGCGTTTGGGTGCCATTTATTTTTAATTGCGCCTCAAATATTAAAACATTTTGGTGTAGCACACTCTGGCATGTTACAATTTAACATGCTAATATCACACATTGACAAAAATTAAGTGTTTAGGTAATGTGCTACATTGACCAATAACAATAAATTGCAGCAATGGTTTAAAAATGCATGTCCATGATAATCCGTGTGCTCTATGGTGTGAATGAGCCCCTACAAAAGCTTTTGTTGCATTTTGTAGCTTCTTGTGATGGTAAAAATGACAGAGAACCAAGCATCAAAGCCAGGTGTGGGGGCAGCCAGGTGTGGGGGCAGCGGCTGTTTCCCTTTACAAAGAATGGAATTAATTCCCCTCTGTACACCACTGGTCAGGTGTCTTTTGGTGCTTGGTTTCATGTTATTACTTTATAATGGTGGCGGAATAAAAGGTAAACTTCTCTAGTGATTTCTGCAGGTTGGTGCTTCAGCCACCTGCATACAATAGTGATCATTGCCGTTGTTGGGTTGTAAGCCAGGGTTCACTAATCTTCTTGTCTTTAAAATAATTACGGTAACTCTCTGGCGTTTAACCAAAACACAAATGGTCATTTTGGGTTGCCTTGGTCCTTGAATAGAAGCATACGTTTATGGTTTACATCTAAGGGTGTCCATGCATGGATCGAAATTCAACTAGTTTAGCAGGGACTAGCCACATATCGATCCATGTTTGGGCAGGCCGGTTGTAGACAAGCCGGTATATCTACGGTCTTGTGTACAACCAGCCTGTGGGGGTTTTTCCTGAACAATCAATGCCAACGGCTATAGCAGCCAGCACTGATCATTGTTTTCTGATGGCAAGGAAGTCTCTTGCATATTGGGAGTGATTCCCCCATCCACCAAAAAATTATTATTGAATGGCCAGCTGAACTCGGTAGGCAACTAATGCTGAGATCTCCTGAAAATGCTACGGATCAGCTTCAATACTTTGGGTAATACTTTCAGATGTAGACAGGCGACCTTCGTCCAGCCTCTCAGAACAATGAGTCCTCCGATGAAGCAGCAGGCCTCTCCTGAGATACCAGCCTCGTGCTCGGTATTCCCTCAGACAGCTTCTTCATCGGTCGCCTTCCTCCCACAGGACGGACAGCCCAGGACCACTTGAAAAGTCGCAGACCCAGTCTACCCACCGGGCCTACAAGGTAGATTGCTGTTGCTCCGGACCAACGTGGTCCCGGAGCCAGAAACATGTGAACACACACACCCCTGCCAGGGCCACACACGGGGGGTGGTGGGACGACTGCCCAGGTGGAATGGTGGCAAAGACGACTCCGAACTAATGGTGTCTGCCCCCTAAATACCCCTCCCAGCATGCACAGCGAGGCGATCAACCCTCCTGATTGGCTGCCGAAGACAAGCATCCACACTACCCTGACTCCACTGCTGCCACCTGTCGGTCCGGGTGTGAGGCACCCCAGAACGACAGTGGACACACAGTACAGCCAAAGCTGGTACAGAGGCCCTACAATTTTAGTCAAATAACACGGTCAGAGGCAACTAACTCTCTGGCCACCCTCTAAATTTACAGCAGCACCTGCTATGAAGGTTGCCAGGCGCTAAAGGAATATAAAGGAGTTGGCAGGGGAGGGGCCAGCTTCCCACAGTATCAAACTAGCCTCTAGCGAAGGTCTGGGATTTGGGGGAACCACCGGCGCCAATCATTGTAAAGCGCACAGGTTGCTTTTAAGTGTTTGGTCATTGTGCATCATTTGGTGTTTATCATTTACTACGTATCCGTAAAAAGACCAATTCTTTTTTATGTACTTTAATAAATATTGCTTGTATATGTTGAGACCGCTTACTGATGGCTGAAATGGGGCCTCCTGGCAAACACGGGTTCATCGGAGCCCAAATGGACCGTAGACCAGAATCACAATGTATAGAACAGAAGCTGCTTTTTGGCATTTTTTACATTCTTGAAAGTATAGTGGTATAAATCTCCAGGCTGCGTTATTTTCCCTCTGTTCCTGCACCAGCTCAGTAGTTGCAATACATTATGTCTGGCAGCGGCGGTGATTAAGTGTTATAATTTACTTTAGCGCTGTGTAGGGTTATACATTTCAAAAGAGATCATTAAATTTGAAAGGAAGAGAAACAAGCAGGTATCTTGGAAATTGGGTCTTTTTTTGCATATTTATAGCCCGTTGTATTCCAGAGAATGTAAACTAAGAACAAGTTTGGGTCCAATTTTAAATGATTATTCTTCTTTTAATAATGCAGGAGAGTAGTGTGGAAATCGTGATAGCATCTAACTTTTCATCCAAAGTCTATTAAGGCGTGCTGGAATAAAGCTTCGGTGATTTACGCTCGCAGATGTAGAATATAAATATTAACCGTTAAGACTGCTTGTCGAGCCTTGTCGAAGGTACAAAATGCATCTTTTGAAGCATCCAACTTTACCGTTCTTTAAATTGCAAAACATAACGAAGGGATCTGTGCCCGTTAACTGTTTACTGCTCGGTACTCTTCCGGCTGATAAAGTCATTTTGCTGCTAATGGCAGCGACAGTTGATGCGTCTTAATTGGGAATCTGAGCAGTGAATTAACGAACATCTGCTTCATGCCTTAAAGGTTGTCTGCGACCTTTTTTGTTTTCAATTTTTTCTTTTTTTTCTTTTTAAGAGCATGAGTCTTTGTGGTGCAGATCGGCTAAGGTCAGCTCCTGCCATTGCAGTAGCCGTGCTGGATGGGTGATGGCAGGTAGGTCAGCTCCTGCCATTGCAGTAGCCATGCTGGATGGGTGATGGCAGGTAGGTCAGCTCCTGCCATTGCAGTAGCCATGCTGGATGGGTGATGGCAGGTAGGTCAGCTCCTGCCATTACAGTAGCCATGCTGGATGGTAGGTCAGCTCCTGCCATTGCAGTAGCCATGCTAGATGGGTGATGGCAGGTAATGAGGTACATAGCTCCCAACTGTCCCTGATTTCGAGGGACTGTCCCTGGTTTGTAGCAATGTCACTCTGTCCCTCATTCCTCCTCATTTGCCCCTCATTTTGGTCTGATCTATATAGCTGTATATAAAATGCACTTTTTAGCTATCAAAAAGTGTTTTCCAGCGCTAAACCTTTCATCTGATTTCTAAATTGCTGCATTTGTAAATTCCAAAAGCCAATATAAAGGAATAATGGTGGTAAAAAAAAGCACTTGTGGGTTTAACCAATTTATTTTTTATTTTTTTTGTACAATTCTCCCTTAAAGGGGCGTGGCAAAGGGTGTATCCTATGCCTGCATACTTTTGTTAGTAGGTGTCCCTCATTCCCATCTCAAAAGGTTGGGATGTTTGGGTGTAGAAGGTCTAAAAAGTAGTATAGCTTTATCCTAGGATACAATTTGGCATTCATAGAAATGTGGGCATGTGACAGTTAATACTTGGAGACTGTTCAGATTTTGTTTGGGGTTCCAAAAAATGAAGTGATATGAAGATGATTGGCTTAATTTTAATCGGATAATCAGTCTGCCTGCACAAACATTATTGCATGTAATCTGGCTGTGAACAATCATATCTGTCAAGTCTTGATTCCCTTTGTGGTCCTGTTGGAAGCTTACCTAGTTGCCAAGTACTTGGGCTAAGCGGTAATATTGGCAGAGAAGCTCGGTGTCCATTTTAAAAAGCCTTTTTCATGTTATGGCGGCATGTATTTTGTTGGCCAAACTTTTCATATAAATACTTTCCTATAAATTTACTTGGGACCAGACAAGCTGGAGATGAACGTAGTCAACATCTCTTCATATGCTTTATCAGGAAAGATTAAAGAGAACATGTGGAAAAGTCTAAATTGACCCTAGAATGTGAATGTGAGTTGGGGACCTTTAAGCCCCGTACACACAGTCGTACCTTCGTTCTCTATCTAAACTTCCACAGAATTCCTCGGAATTTCCGATGGATATAATCCGATGGGGCATACACACGGTCGGAATTTCCGATGGAAAATGTCTGATCGGAAATTCCGATCGTGTGTGGGGCATTAGATGTAAGCTCATTGAGGATAGGGACTGATGTGAATGTACAATGTATATGTAAAGCGCTGCGTAAATTGGCAGCGCTATACAAGTACCATAAATAATCATAGCTGTACAATATAGTTGGAAAAGGTATTTATTTATGAATAAAAACAGTTTTCAACTATATTGTGCAGTTATGATTTTCAGTACTGTTGTCAAAATCGAGCCACCAGCCCTTCAATTGATGATTGGCAAGGGTCTCCCCAATTGGATCCCATGGTCACTGGTTGCTTTAATATCTCTGGCTTCTCTGACTTCTTGGCGCCTTGTAACCACATTTTTTTCCCCTACTTACCTGCCCTGTGTAATGGTTTTGCACAGAGCAGCCCAGATCCTCCTCTTCTCGCTTCCCTCTTAAGCACTCCTGGCCCCTCCCTCCTGTTGCGTGCCCCCACAGCAATTAGCTTGCTATGGGGGTACCTGAGCAGAGTCGCTGCTCTGTGTGTCCATTCAGACAAGGAGCCACAGTTTGGATCCACCCCCTCCCCTCTCCTTATTGGCCATTGGCACTGCTGCTGTGTCCAGCCAAACAGCAGGGAGAGTCCTGGATGGCCGAGGCACTCGTGCAAATTTCTGAATCGAGATTGTGCTCGGGTAAGTGTTGGAGGGGCTGCTGCACAGAGAAGGTTTTTCATCTTAAAGCGGAGTTTCACCCAAAAATTTAACTTCCGCTTTTCGGAAGCCTCCCCCCTCCGGTGTCACATTTGGCACCTTTCAGGGGGTGCAGATACCTGTATAATACAGGTATTTGCACCCACCCACTCCTGGGAGAGACTCCCACGGGAGTCACTCCACTTTCCCCCAAAACGCCGCCCCCCCCATGCTGCCTTCTGGGAATCGCACTGGTCCCAGGAGACAGCGGAGACCACTGGAAACGAGCCACGCTACTTGTTGTGCATGCGCAGTAGGGAACCGGGCAGTGAGGCCACAAGGCTTCACTTCCTGATTCCCTCACCGAGGATGGTGGCAGGGGCAGCAGAGAGACAAGCGATTGCTCGTCTTCTGCTTCCGACATCGCAGGCGCGCTGGACAGGTAAGTGTCCATTTATTAAAAGTCGGCAGCTACCGTATTTGTAGCTGCTGGCTTTTAATATTTTTTTGTTTAAGGTGGATCTCCGCTTTTTTTATGTAAATCACTTGCCCACTTCGATAGGCTGTCACAGTGGTCACATGATCAGATAGTGGTCTTTGGCAGTTTGGGCAATGTGCTGGGAGCGCAATCTCTGCCCAGAAAGCTTTGCCGCCCATTGTTGCGTATGTGTAGCGTGTTGGTATTAAAGCCCATCCTCTTTGCTGCTGCAAGCTTTAGGTGGGCAACAAGAGGTTAATATGTAAAAATGATAAAAAGTGACACATTGAAAGGTACAATCGACTTCCTGGCTGCTCCTCCATGAAAAAACGCCTCTAGTTTCATTTATAACGGCAGATAACAGGGGCAGGTTGCAGAGCCAAGCGATGTGGATGTCCGATGTCAAGCATGGGAAATTCGTGATCGGATCTTGTAAATGCAATTAGTAGCCATTTCACATAAAGTATTTTTATTGTTGCAGGTATTACAGGTCCTTTTTAAATGATTGTTCTGGAAGGGAAGTGTAATGCAGCGATTTAGAAGGTGGGGGTGGCAAACCGGGCCGTTCTGCTGTTTTCTTCCAAATCCATTAATTGCTGGGATTTATTGAGCTGAAAGCCCGGCCTTAAATGCTGAGAACAAGTGCTGCTATTTTAAGCACACTGATAGCATCCCAAGCTCTCGGAGGCCCTCTAACACCCCATAATCCTCGGCAACAAAAGCAGTTCTGTGCTTCTGGAAGTCGCACTCGGGGAGGGGACCTTGGTGCAAGGCGAGCCACTTCGCACTTTTATCCCGACAAGCTCACACGCAGTCAGGATAGCGAAGTACGGATTAGTCATGGATTGAGACCGTGTTAATCATTGCTGTGTTGAGCAGTCTATTAACATAAGGTGTGGGAAGCTTCAGATTTTCCACACATAGGCTACCCACTGCTTACAAGAGGCGTGCGGCCCCCTTCATCCTCCAGAATGCTGATCTGACACTTGCCTGATTCACAGTAACACAATCCCACTTGCTGTATGAGAAAGAGAAGGTGAAGCCTCTGCTGATTATTGCTACCACCCACTGACAATGCTACATCAACATTCCCTGCCGCCTGGCTGAGGCCTTTCATACAAGCAGCCTGCACCTACCATGGACAGCTACTGGAATGCCAAGCCTGGTCAGAGCTGTGATGGCCATGGCAACAGTCGTTGTCAGTTACATCGTTACCCTTATACATGGCTCTGCTGCCAAGTGTTTACTTATTAGTGGGAAGCCCTGAGAACGCGTTGTGCCTGACAAAGTATTTATTTACATTGAGGATATTCACCTGCAGCGGCGCGGGCATTCATGCCAGAATATCCATTTCTGTACTCTTAGTGGTGACTCGGCTTTCTTTCTTAAAGTAGATGTAAACCCGAAATGTTTCATTTTTTGCTGTCACAATGTACAGTATAAAAATAGGGATTGGAGGAGTATGGGATTATTGCGGTTCCAAAATAGAAACCAAACAAGGCAGATATATAAAAATAAACATTAATTTTTATATATCTGCCTTGTTTGGTTTCTATTTTGGCACCGCAATAATCCCATACTCCTCCAATCCCTATTTTTACATAATTAAGGGATGAGGTGCCGTATTCTTATTTTGGACTATCGACCACTAATTACCCACTTATAGGTAGATTCAGGTACGTTCGCGTAACTTTGCCGTAAGTTAGCGAGGCAAGTACATGATTCACAATGTACTTGCCTGCTAAGTTACGTCGGCATAGCCTGAATCGGCGGGCGTAAGGGCGCCTAATTCAAATGTGTTTGAGGGGGCATGTTTTATGCTAATGGTGCTTGACCTCACGTTTTTTACGTTTTTTTCTTTAACTGCGCATGCGCCGGGCGCCTACATTTCCCAGTGTGCATTGCGGCTAAGTAGGCCGTACGGGCCTATTGTTTTCGACGTGGACGTAAACAACGTAAATCCAGATTCACGGACAACTTGCGCAAACAACGTAAAAAAAATCGAATTTCGACGCGGGAACGGAGGCCATACTTTACTATTCCACTAGGGCCCAGCTCTAACTTTACGCGGCCTATCTCTTACGTAAACGGCGTAAAAGTACTGCCGGGCGTACGTTCGTGAATCGGCGTATCTCCTCATTTACATATTCTACACCGACCGCAATGGAAGCGCCACCTAGCGGCCATCCAAAATATTGCAATCTAAGATAGGACGGCGCAAGCCGTCATATCTTAGATATGTTTAAGCGTATCTCTGTTTAAGCGTATCTCTGTTTGAGCATACGCTTAAACATAAGTCGGCGTAGATTCTGAGTTAGGTCGGCTTATCTACTGATAAGCCGGCCTAACTCTTTCTGAATCTACCTATTAATGTACAGTCTAAGATTTCCTATCATCTGTGCCCAGTCTTGCCACAAAGAGTTAACCTCCCTGGCGGTATGATTCTTTCAGAAAAAACATGCTGAAAGCGGTACCATTATTTGCAAGGAAATTTGGCGTTTTATATTGTAGGTCTGTAATTTTTAGAAATAACTCACTTAAATCTGACCAAACCAGAGTTTAATAGGCATCCCGGGTATGACATTTTTTTTAAAAACAAAATTATAAATTATAATATAATAAATAATTATAAATAATTATAACAAATAATAATATAATTATAATAAAAAATATTCAATAATGTAATCAAATCAAAATCACTGAAATTTGCTCAGTTGCAGAATTGTCGCTGTCATTATTTTTTTTTTTTTATGACGAATTTCCCCACAAATCGCTATCGTACAATTCTGCAAGTGATTATAATTTATTATCGCTGTTTTTTAGCTGATCTAAAACTATTTTTGACATAAAGGGACACTTTTGGTTGCTATGGACAATCTACAGTTTGCAGGGAGAAAGAAACGTTTTTATTATATAAAATGACATGTAGGGCACTGTGCAGACCACTAGGGACAATGGGGGGGTGTTTTTTTTACATACAGTACTGTAATCTATAAGATTACAGTATACTGTATGTAAAGTGTTTGTTTACTTTTTTGAATTTGGCGCCGTTCTCCGTCCCCGTGCGTCGTAACGTCGCAGGGAACGGAGATCGGCGGCACAGGAGGACGCTGTGTGAATCGAGCGAGGTCCCGCTCGCTCACACAGCGCGGTGGCATCGCTGGATCCAGGGACAAGGTAAGAAAACACTCCCTGTGGATCTAGCGAGGCGAGCCCGAGTCTGACTCGGGGTTACCGCTCGCAGCAGGAAAATCTAACCCCGAGTCAGACTCGGGAATACCGCCAGGCAGGTTAATCCAGCTCTGAACAATCCTCCTTTTATTGTTCAGTGAAATAAAACAGACTAACAGAGAAAAACCTTAGTCCGTTCCGCCCCCTTGCTGTGAGTGACAGGTTATTTACATATCTCATGCACTAGCCTGGAGAGAAGGGCATTATTTTTTAATTCCCACCCCCACTCCTTTTCTGAAGTCATGTGGTTACTTTTCTGGATTTTGACTGGATGATGGTGATCATAGCAGAATTTAGTGTAAGGAATACACAGAAAAAAATGCATGTTGACAAAGGGAGTGTAGAGGAGGGCGGGGAGTTGCGACTCCACCCACCGAGCTCCCAGACAACAGACCCAACCCACAGAATCTGCAGTTTTTCAGTTCTTATAACAGACAGAGGGGAGACATTAGACAGATAAGGATACATGCAGGAGACATCTATATCATTATAGATCAGCACTATGGCAGTAGTTTAGAAAGGATGAGAGTGGCTTTACATCCACTTTAAAGAGGAAAAAGCAGGGATTGCTACCTACCTCCCTCATCTTTTTTTTGTCCCTGACATTAGATGAATAGATCGGCATAAAGTTTGTGACACCTCCCCCTTTTTATAATAAGCATAAGGGTATGTTTGTTGTGGTAATGAGCAACAAAGCAGTATGCACATATTACTGCCAAGGGGTGCCATTCTTTTTCAGTGGCACCCTAACACACAAAGGCCTCATTCACACAGACCTAATTAAAGTGTTTGTAAACCCGTAAAAAACAAGACAAAAAAAAACAATGGCTGGAATCGCGATTACATCACTCCCGTGGTCACGACTGCTGAAGAAACGGCACGAGTGGCTCTCTCCCTCATAGGCTGAGACGGCAGTCTGAGTCATTGGTTCCCGCTGCTGTTGATCACAGCGAGTAAGACAATGGGGTGTGGGATCAAGCCGCATTCTGTGTCAATGGTCACACAGTGCGGCTCGCGGGCAAGCACCCACAAGTACCCCCAAAGCAATCAGCTCGCTGTGACGGGCACTCAGCAGGGGGAAGAGCCAGGAACACCGGCAGGGGACTCAAAGAGGAGTATCAGGGGTGCTCTGTTCAAAACCACTGCCCAGAGCAGGCAAGTATGACAGGTTTATTTAACACCCTGGTCACACTGATTGCGACATTGAAATCTTGCTACTTCACTTGAGGTAGCACGATTTCAAAGTAGCATTTCAGTGCTACTTCAGGTGCGACTTGGAAGACATCTGTGTGACTTCATGCACAGATGTCTATGCAAGTCGTACCTGAACGTAGCGCAGGAATTGTTTCCAAAATCGGTGCGACTCCAAAAAGGTGCGACTTGTCATGCAATTTGAAACGGTCAAATCACATGAAAAGTCGCACCGTTGTGACCAGGGGTCTAAAAAAGAACTTGTGGGTTTACAATCGCTTTAAATCTGCAGCTTTCATTAAAAATAATACCTGATGATCCTGCCATGAAGGTCCTTGTTGGGGCATCTCCTATTAAAGGCATAGCTGGGAACCTCCCTGGCTGCCTGAAGTCTCCAGATATTTAGTCTGGTTTCTGGATCTCATGCTCTCGAATCTTCATCTGTCGCTGGAGGTAGCTAGAAGAAGTGGGGCACAGCATTATCGGGAATGAGCACCTAGATGTGGGACTGTCCGGGCAAATCTGTGGGCATCTATGGTGATGTGGAGCTTGTGCTGGAATAAGTGCATGTAGGCAGGAAGTGACTGAAAGAGGCTGAAGGAGATCAGCTGCACTGGGATTATTTAATAAAAATAAAATAGAATTAGTATTTTATAAAAAATAGTCAATTTTTTGATAAGTTTAGTCACTGAGGCTGGGTTCACACTGGTTCACTGCGTTATGACCGCAGCGCACGTGTGTGGTTTATCTGCATTTCACATGCATTTTTAGCCTCGATCCCATTGACTTCTATTAGGTTGTGCGTTTTTTGCCCCATTTTCTAAAAGAGCACCATCGTACATGCCTCATCTTTGGAGCACTTTCAGAAACTGCAACAAAATACAAGCAACCTAATAGAAGTCAGTGGGACCGCGGCCCAAAACGCATGTACACCCGCACTGCGGCCCAAAACGTGAGAGCACAAAAAAAACGCATGTACATGTGATTTATGTGCTTATATTTTAGTCTTTTCTTTGTCGCAGCAGAAGTGAAGCAGCAAAAGTGTGGCTACTTTCACACTTGTTGCGGCTTGAAAGATGCACGGTTTTGATGCGACTTGAAGCGGCACCTGTGTAATCTTGACATCTATGGACCAAGTCGCATCAGTCAGACCAAAGTAGTGCAGGGACTACTTTGAAGTCGCTGTGAATTGAAGGTGCACAGATATGAATGGTACTCATTGGAAATCATGGAGTACAACTTGTAATGCAAATTTGCAGTCGCAGGACAAGTCGTACAAGTGTGAAAGGGGCCGCATTTGTGTTTTTTTTTTTTTTTTTTTTAATAGATTCCAATAGAGTGGTACAGGGCACAATGGCTTATCTCTGATTTAGTGGTGGTCTCAAGAAACTGCTCAAAATATTTCAGCCTTTTGTTTGATGCTTATCTGCTGCGATCTTTACCTATCCATATATGCTCAAGTTGTCCTGTGTTTCTATCAGAATCTTTAAGATCGGGCAGCAATTTCACTAGTGTGTGTGTGTCTGCCCCCCCCCCCCCCAATTTTATCTTGTATTCCTCCCCTTTGCAGAATGACTCACTAGTTAAATTATTAACTTCTGACCCGCAAGTGACCCCAACTAGTCAATATTCAGGAAGCGGCTCTTGGGAAAGTAGGCTGAAATTGATGAGATAACGTTTACAACCAACAAAACAAACAAGAGCTTGGTGACGCATCGGTGACTGGCCTTAGGATTGGTGAGTCTGTCGGGTAGCTGAAACCTGTTAAAGTGGCCCTGTCATTGTGGATTAGCTGCTACCGGTAGGACACTCGATCGGAAAGTGACTACGTATGATGCTTGTTTACTTATGCGTTTTGCAATGCTGAATCATGAGCTCCTGTCAGCGTTCTCTCCAATGTCCGGGCAATGGAATGAATCTACGAGGCTGGAGGCAGATTCTCCCACAGAACCCAACTGCACCGGATTTCATCCTGCGGTGTGCCACTCAAATCATTGTGTGCTGTTTGAACAGAACAACCCTCATAAAGTGCCATAATCTGGTCCAAAAATGTACCTAAAGATGCCAGGTACTGACCCCTGTCAGATTTGTATTGGGTTGTCACCACGGGAAGATTCACCTTCTATTTGTTCTGGTGAATGTCGTCATTGAGACAGAAAATGATAGGCAATCCAAAATTTTACCGTTTTGGGCTATGATGGGTGGTGAAGGAAATCTTCCTGTTGGGACATCTGAAATGGTGACAGCTGTCAGATATCACTTTGGAGAGATTTCACTCTTGCAGTGTTTTCAGGACAGGAAGGGACACAGAATTTCCCTTGTGGCACACACGGCAAAAATTAACACGTGTGGAACACCTTCCGAATCCTAAAAACCAAAAATTATAGTTTTAGCTTTAGATCTCCCTTGGGGCTCGTTCACATGTACAGCAACCTCTCCCATTAGACAGGCTGTGAGGAGGCGATATGTCGCCTTTTTGAACCCCGTAAATGTCACACCACGCACCTCGGTCACTTGACTAGCACCCGTTTGTGGCGCAGCCCCATAGACTTGCATTGCACTGAATGCAGCGTGCTGTGGTGTGTGTGTACAGTCCAGTGTGCGTGTGTGTAAATCAGTCCTTGAACTGTCAGTCTCCAGAAACCAGAGGCAAAGACCACAGGATCACGGCTGACTGACGCGTTTCGAAGGTGTATCTTCTTCCTCAGAGGCTCTGAGGAAGAAGGTACTCCCTTCCCCTCTGGTATCTGGAGATTGACGGTTCAAGAACTGATTGCCACACACAAGTGTTTTTTTACCGGCTTTCATACATCATATGTTTGTGAGTAGTTTTATAACTTTTTTTTTTTTTTATCAAGGTGCGCCCTCTTTTTATCGACTTGTATATCAAGACGTTGCTTGTTTTTATCATTTTTTTTTTATTTAAATGTAT
The DNA here is from genome assembly GCF_905171775.1 of Rana temporaria. NCBI lineage: Eukaryota > Metazoa > Chordata > Amphibia > Anura > Ranidae > Rana > Rana temporaria. The sequence continues at coordinate 324,189,649 of NC_053491.1, forward strand.
TTGCTTGTCTTGCAAATCACACTCTCATGCCTCATACACACGATTGTTTTTCTCGGCAGGAAAAAAAACAAAGTTTTTCCCTACTGGATTCCTCTCAAGCCTGCCTTGCATACACACGTTCAGGCCAAATACCGCCCGTTCAAAGCCCGGTGACGTACAACGGGACTATAAAGGGAAAGTTCCATTCAAACTGCTTTTGCTGATCCTCATGTTAGTAAAAGTTTGAGAGACGATTCGCACTTTTAATATTTCGTGCTTTTCAGTCCGTTACAGCGTGACGAATGTGCCATCTCCATTTTAGGTGCTAGTTTTTTACCAGAACGAGTGTTCCCGTCTCATACTTGATTTTGAGAGTGCACTGTTTTTTTCCCCCTCGGAAAAGCATACACATGGCCGCTTTTCCCGACGGGAAAAAGTCCGCCGGGAATCCCGACGGGGGGAAAAAAATAAATCTGGTTCTCCTTCTTTTTTTTTTTTTTTTTTTTTTTCTGCAGTTTTCTTGTCGGGAAAACTGTGATGGAGCATACACACGGCTGGTTTTCCCAGCCAAAAGCTCTCATGGCAGTTTTCCCAATGGGAAAACCGGTCACGTGTACGAGGAATCAGACCAAGTTACTCTCAATCCAAGGTTTTTACTGGTATATTTATTTTACTTGACATGTAAAAATCTAAGGAGCCAGATGGAAAATTCTTTCCTATCTGATAAAGTCACGGTTTAGGTATCGAAATTGGAGCAATGGGTGGTGACCCTTTCAGCTACACCCAACCCAACCATGTAGAAATTAAAGGAGCTAGGTAGAAAATGATTTGCCAACCATGACTGCATTGGATAGGATGCAGTCACTGTTTGGCAAATCATTTTCTACCTAGCTCCTTTGATTTCTACATGGTTGGGTTGGGTGTAGCTGAAAGGGTCACCACCCATTGCTCCAATTTCGATTGAATTCAAGCTGTATATGGGCTAGCATTGGTTAAATCTGAATATGGTGAACTTGGGATGGGGTGTATTTTTGGAGTTTATAGTTTTTCTTTTTGGGAATAAAATAGCTGGCAGTGAGGATTCCTCCATCCACACAGTGATTAGCATAGATGGTGGGATCAATCGGTTTTCTTTCCTTCAGCCCACAGGTATTGCTAGCCTATAACTCTCTCCATTTGTGGCCTAAAAACCAAATCTGTGCCAATAATGGGACAGATGGGAGAAGGTTTGGATGATTCTGTGGAATGAATTACTGAACTCCTGTACATCTTTCCATTTTCCATGTAAACGTCACCATGAAAGTTCCTGGAAGAATAAACAAATCTGTTTCCTAATGTTCTTCTTTCACATGAAACGATGATTTGAAGAGCATGGCGCTTCCCATTCTTTACACTGTACACGGGTCTCAGTCAGCTGGTGCGTTACTAATTAGCAGTTTGACATTTTCATGACAATCTGTTGAACCTTCGTTAAAAATAGACCACAAGTGTCCAACTCCACAGGTGCAGCTCCAATTACCTATACTGCTGAAGAATGGTCCCCGTGCCGCTTTATCACGCTGGATTGTGGCATTATCAGCGCGTTAGGCCAAAAACAAAGAAGTCGCTAATCATCTCTTTTAATAATGTGCTATACATCTCCTTTCCCTCCAGCTCTGGGTGCCAATGCCATTTACAGTAGGTCATTAGGATTATTAGAACAATGATGTGCAGCAAGCTAATAAGGAAACTTTTATTATATTAATATGTTAAAATATCCAATTTTGTTACCAGATATCCATCATCTTTTATTACATACATATTTAATGTAAATGCTGGGCACTCCTAATTAAAGCTGAACTCCAAGCAGATATAAAAGTCCTAAATTAATAGTTCTGTAATCATTAATACATCTTAAATGTGTGGTGTGTTTTTTTTTTTTATGCAAGTAATGTAAGGATCTGAACTTGACATCCTTTTGCAATCCTCAGACTTCTATTGGCCACACACGCTTTTTTATCTGATGGTTGATTCAATCAAAATAATCGAATCCACCAGCAATCGACTATCTATACCTTCCTTTTTGATTGGCTTAGACATTATTTTGATTGGATTCAAGATATACCAAGACTATTATCAAGATTATTAATTATTGATCATTTTGCATCAATTGGCAGCACTGTGACTTCATGAATATGATCATATTTTGATTAATCAGATAACATGGTGTAAAAAGAGATTCAATCAATTTATGATTGCATGTTACAAATTACATCTTGACTATCAATCAAAATTCACTTTCTGCACGGGGCACATCGATCAAATGGGTTGTCGATTATAGTGTATGGCCACCATAAAGGAGGTAGAAGCAGCTCAAACAACCAGTTCTACGGCTGGTAGGAGGAGAGAGCAGATTGACAGTGAGGTGCTCATCTGTCTGCTGCTTCTCCTTTCACTGTCCAGTCATGAGGGTGACAATGAAGAGGATATTTATTTCATTAACCTGGAGTTCAACTTTAAATGACATATTTTGCTGGTTTTCCATGTCAATATACTGTATATTCTGTGAAATGGGAACCTGAAGCAGCTAAATACACAGGAGCTGTTTTAGTTAAAGTGGATATAAACCCTCCATACACCCAGTGAAGTGAACAGCCTCAGATGATAGATTACCGTATTTATCGGGGTATAGCATGCACCCCTAATGTTGACCTGAAATTTCTGTAAAAAAACATTTTATTACAGTTTTGGCGTCTTGCCTGGCGTCCATCGGCGGCCTTGTCCGGTCCAGCGTCCGTCTGCGGCCTCGGTGGTGCCCTCCCCGCTTCTCCCGCGCTGTCACCAAATCGAATCCCTGCTTCCCGCGCTGTGTTTGAACGCCGCCGACATATACTGAGCGCAGTACACTCGGGCACGCTCGGCTTCTCACGCATAAACTTCACAGAGCGTGACCACGAGCGAAGCCGAGCCTGGCCGAATGTACCCGAGTGTACTGCGCTCGGTATATGTCGGCGGCGGCGTTCAAACTGAGAGCGGGTATAGGCATATATCGCGCACCCACAATTTTCCCCTTATTTTAAGGGGAAAAAAGTGTGCGGTATACGCTGATAAATACGGTAATCAAATCTCCCTATATAGGTTTTATATGTATATCTGCTGTCTTCACATTTATATACTGTTTAGAAAGTACAGATCGTGTTAGGAGATATTTTCTTCCTGGTCAACACAGTGTGTGATGTCTTGGCATACAGCCAACATTGCTGATTGGAGGAAAGGCGCACACTCCATCATAGGCAGAGACTCTCAGAGCTGTTTTGTAATAGGAGCTGCTCTCTGCTACTCTATTTTAGCAACCTCCTTTGACAAAAGATTCAGGCTGCTTTTGTCTATAAAAGTCAAAAACGATGTCAGGAGTTCTCATGCTGATAACAGGAACCGTTTAGAAGAGAGCTATAAGACTTGGCTCATTCAAAAGAGATAACAAAATACTGCAAGATATGTGCCCAGCTCAAATTTCATGAATCGGGTTTACATCCACTTTAATACAGTATTTATAATTCTGTGCTGCCATTTTGTAATTCAAACAGTACCAAGAGATGCTTTGAACTTTTAAACCAGCAGCTGCACAGCTTGGTCAATTTATCCCAAAACTCTTGATTGGACAGTGAAGAAACAGAAGCCTACTGATGAGGTCATCCTTCTGCTAATTCAGTTCTTCATCTGTCAGCCTGTTCATAGCCAGAAGTCTCAACTGCAGGGCAGCCCAGTTGGTTCCTAGAGGTGCTCTACAGTGTTTTACTGCAGGCTGTTATCAAGACATATTCAGTTAATTACATTAGTTGCAGCCAAGCGATACAACATTGCCGGCCTTTACAAGGTATTTACACTATATTGAATTGTCTTGTAGCCGTACTGTCTGCCCTCGCTTTGTAAAATACTGCATAAATTGTTGGTGCTATATTAATCCTCAACAACAATAATAATAATCCTTACTAGCACAAAACCCAGAAATAAGGACCTCAGTCTTTTCTAGAAGTGGTCAGTGTTCTGCAAATCCTACCTTTTTGTGTCTTTTTAGCAGTCTGTGGATTTAGAACCACTGGCGTGTAGCAGATGCAGCCAGTATTTCCAACTCCCGTAAAGCCATTTCACACTTCCTGGTTCTTGTCAGTGCAGGATATGGCTTGACTGGCTCCATGGTATAGGGTTTGTGAGTCCAGGACAACAAGCAACCATTAAGACCACACTACCGCACAGAGACATTACTTATATTCAAAATGCTGGCTCTGTAAAAGTATGGCTATATCTGTGCTATACACCAGTGGTTTTGAATGGGCTGATGGGTAAAAGCAACGACTTGCATGAATCCACTGACTTGCCCATAAGCAGAGACTGAGTAACTTTTTTTTGGGTTTAGCTCTGGTGAGGACATGTGAATACATTCGGTTATAAGAAGACATTGCTGTATCTCCCAGTAATTGAGGTGGGCTTTATGGTTACTTTTGTACCACTTCACCACGATCCTAATGCTTGTATTCCTTTCCTTCAGTTTCAAATAATACAGTAGTTTTTTTTATGAATACATAACCAGATTTCAGACTTCATTTTAAAACTATTTCTGTAAATTATATTAAACTTTACAATTTTCTAATTTTAATGAGTTAAGAATAATGCCAATGAAATGAGATTTGACCATCCCCACAATGCAAAGAACAGCACATCAGAAGAACGACGACGACCTGGACTCTAACCTCTCTGACTTTTCCCACAGCTCTTCAAGCTCTGGGCCCATCTGCAGACCTATTAGGTTTTCCATCCAAAAACAGCCCTTATCTGTACTCTTAAGCCTCATACATACGATCAGATTTTCCATAGCGAATTGTGTGATGACAGGCTGTTGGCGGAAAATCTAACTGTATGCTCCATTGGACAATTGTCGGATTTACCACGGACAAATGTTGGATGGCAGGCTTTAAAAATTTCCGCGAACAACGGTCTATGGTTGGATTTTGGCCAAAAGTCCAAAGTACAAACGTTCATGCTCGGAAGCGATGCTCACCAAAGGGTGGTGCTAAAGAGCTGAAAAACAATGTAGTACATAACTACGTTTGTGTTTGCCGACAGTTGTGTGGCATTTGTATGCAAGACAAGTTTTTGGCCTACGCCCTTCGGCCAGAAGTCTGGGGCTTTCTCTGCGGAAAATCCGATCGTGTGTACGAGGCTTTAGGCATCATTTTGTTCAGCACTTCCACAAGGTACCACCCCAAAGGTTTCTTCTAGCCTATCTAATACTCCTTCTTTTTTTATTTTTTTCCTTGTTTTAGGATTCTTTTTCTCACTCATTGCTGAACACTTCATGCTCGGAATTATTCTCTAGCGTTCAGTGCATGTTTGATGTCTAGCTACAGATTTTCAATTAATTGCTAGTTCAACTAAAGTGCATTAGAAATGTTACCAATATGTCATTTCAGAAATTTTCTCTGCAAAGGTTTTGGTAGTCATGATTGAAACCTAAGAGGCCACCATTGCTGGCTTGTAGGGCTGTAAATTCCGAAGACAGGTGGACAGAAATACAAGTCTTCTAGTAAGTAAAACTGCTCCCATATGTTTTCTTGCGTGTGATATAGATCTATCTAGATAGATCTATATATAATCGAGAGATATTCTGTCCTTGAGGCTGGCTTTCATTTTTTACATTTTGTCAATTTTTCCCTGTTGGGCGTGCCCGTCACTTCCTGTATAGTCACCAAGACTAGAAGTGAGGATTAAAGAACAAACATCCATATCAACCCTTACCTGCTCTATTTAAACAAATATGTTTTGGCCAGAGATCTTATTTAAGAGGCAGAATACTCTTGCTCCTTGCACGTGATGTATAAAATATGTTTCAGGCCATTGGTCTTGCCATACTTGCCAACAGAGCTGGATTTCTATAGGATAGTGTCAGAACTGGTGGTCACATGGAGATGGCCTTGCCCACAGTGGGCAAGTGAGCAAAGTGCCCAGCTGTATCTGTAACACAGCGCAAGTTCTCTTGTGCTTTGAACTTCATAATATTTGCGATCATGCCTGTTTTATCCAAACCTCGGTACTGTAGCAAGTCTAGATTGCAATTTGTAACTGTGAAACTGACCTGATGCTGAATATCACTGAAGGCCTGGCAGCACTGAAGCCATTGCCAGTCATTGTCCTCGCAAGCCAAATGTGCCAAGTGGTTCATCACAAACTGTCAAATTCTAATTTTCGATGCCGACATAGGACAAAGCTAAAAAAGGCCCTTTGTTTAATGAGTTAGACCGTTTTTTTAGAATGTTCCTGCCAAGACTGGTATTAACTAAAATGTGTGCAGATAGATTATACAAGTTTTTTCTTTTAAATAGATGATACAATGGTTTTATGATTACTGAGCAAGTAATCAATCGTCCTTACTAAGCAATTTCCCCATCTGCTTCGCTGTGTTCTGCTGCTACGCATCCCTAGGACTTGCCAGCTGAGTCAGTGCAGAGGATTCTGTTCTCACTGTGGGCATGTTGGACGGTAAATTGTTGCTTATAGCTCATCTGGCACGCACCCTCTATCTCGGTCATCTGGTTTCCTGTCTGTTGTTTTGTAGCTGCTGTCCCTTTCTCTTTCGGCTCCTCCATCACTTTTTCATTTTCTCTCGTTCTGGTTTTAACGGTTATCTCTTTTCTAGTCTGATGATAGCTGGTCCCTGTCCTTCCTTCCCATTTCTATTTCGGCTGTGATAGCATTCGGTTTAACCCTTACGCTCAACTCCCCTAGATTAGAAAAATGCCAAGATCGCCTTTGTTTTATCGCCAGTGCACCCAAGTAATTATTTTCTCCTGCTTACCTTTGTTTAGGGGCTTCTGGTTTTCAATGCCCTGACACCAATTTACCGAACCCAAAGGCACTTGGGTAAAAAAAAAATACCTTTATGTCTTGGTTGGGGGGTAAAGGGATCTCACCCCCCCCCCACCCAAAAAATTTAAAATTCACGTCTGAAGTCTTGGGTTTATGAGGGTCAGAATTTGGCAGTGACTGTTGGCCTTTTATTGAAAAAGGAAAGTCAAGGTAAAAACATTTTGCAAACCACAGATTTTAGCTGAAGCAAAAAACAAAACTGTGCTTTTGCTAGTACCCTGAGCTCAAATGTTGGTAAAGTGACTTTACCTGCAGAATGCCAACAGGCTTTTGTAATGTGTAATTTTTATTAAATACTGTCAAGTCAGTAGGATAGAATCGCATAAACTAGTTTTAGCCATTTCTGTGGATTGCTAAAAGCTATTTTAGCAATGCTTTCTTCTGGGGATCACAAGAGTGCAGTTTGTTCTGTCTTAAAGTCTTGTGTTGGCTGAAGTCACTCAGCCGAGCCAAGCTTGGGAATGATCCAGACTTTATAGTCTGTATTAGAGGTAGACCGATATATCGGCCGGCCAATATATCGGCCGGTATTTGTCCATTTTTGATCAGTATCGCCCGATTATTATCAAAATGAGGCCGATATTTTACACTGATTGCTGTTCCTCCTCCCTTCTCCACACTCTGGCAGCATCAAGCGCGCTGAGTGTGAAACTGACAAGTAACAGAGGGGAGAGAGAGAGGAGCTGTCGGCTCAATGTCGGGGGTGGGCGGGACCCAGCAGCTATATTACAGCAGCCAATGGGATGGTATCTGGGCGGACCGCTACGTGTATGGTCCTGCCCACCCCGACATTGTGCTGACAGCTCCTCTTCCTCTCTCTTCTCTGTTCATTTCACACAGTTAGTTACACTCGGCTTAGTGTGACACCTCTCAGTGCCACCGCCAATCAGAGCCATCTCAGTGCCACCGCCAATCAGTGCCACCAGCCAGTGCCACCAGCACTGAGGACATCAAATGTGTGTGCTACAGTGACCGGAGTAAGCAGGAAGGAGTGGAGTGGGTGAGGTTGTGTGTTGTGTTTTTTTTTTTTTTTTATCGGCCTAAAATATCTGCCACAAAAATCGGCATCATATATCGGCCATGGGTCGCCTCAATTTCTAAATATCGGCAACGGCCAGAGAAAAACCCATATCGGTCTACCTCTAGTCTGTATCCACCGAGATGCCTGGACTGGCAGCTGGCTTATGTTGGATTGGCAGTTTGCCCATTATGAGTGAGTGTTTCTGATACCCACCTTTCCAGCAAGGTATGTTCACTAATCCATGCTCTCCACCCTGGGTGACCCTAGGTGAGGCCTGGGGCTTTTTTAGGTTGAAGCTTACCCGAGTGAATGGCTTCATTGTACCATCTCAAATTAAAGTAGGGAGGTTATGTGCTTCCCCATCCCTGGAAGCCTGCTGTATTAAAGCTCACAGAGCAAAGACTCCGATGGAGCAGGTGGGTGGCAAAGGACCATGAATTTGGTGAGTATAACGTGATGGTGGGCAAAAGTGACCATGTCCATTGGTAAGCATGGAGTCAATAGGTTCAATCTACTAAGCTGTAACGCATTCTATTTTTAACGCTTATTGCTGAAAATAATCATGGCAAATTAAAACGGTAAAAGCTTACTGGGCTGATCTTTACAAATTCTTTTTTTGTATTGCTCCTGTTCTTGTTTTTTTACTACCTAATATAAAAACAAGGCCTTCCAACTGTCAGGTAACCACTGATCTCCGAAAAGCTTGCCGCTGAACTTTCCCGCTAATGATCCTTCTGCCTGCTGTATTAAGGTTTGTTTACTTATACCTTTAAAATATTGTGAGAACCTATCTCTACTCCTTATTTTGCGATGTCCGTGTCAGGATGAATTTGCTAAATGAATGTCGCACCATTCAAGATAATCTTTTGGCTGTTGTAGGCTGCCCAGTCAAACACGATTTGTTCATCCCCATTAGTTTATCCCGGCAGATAATAGGGAAGTGTGCAGTTTGCAAACCGCCAGCTCTCGCATAGTTCTGTGTCTTAGGTCAGCTTGTATGTCTGAGCCTTCAGCTGCCAGCGTTCGAGCGCACTTCTCTGGAGGGAGATGTGTATTTCTGATTTTATTATTTATTTATTTTGCCTGACCTGGTTTTATGTCAGGGGAACCTGGAGGCTAATAGTGTTCTTAGAGTGTGAGTCAGCAAGCCCTCCGTGGGGTTTGCTTCAATAATGACACCAATGAGATGACATAAAAAAATACGGCCATCGTATTGCAGAAGCGTTATGTATGAGTTTATTTTAAAAGATCCACAACTTTATTATATACTTTCAATGCTTGTTGCCATGAACAGCTGACAGAAATCCCAGCCATTTCTCTGGATTAACTACCCCTTTTCAACATCACTTATATATTATCTGTAGATTATGAGAGGATTGTCCAATGCAGATTCAGTCTGTAGGATTTGTGCCTTTTAACTGAAAATGGAATTCTAATGTGTTTTTGTTTTGTGAAAGGTTAGGGGGGCTGTAGACCAATGCCTTGCTGAGAACGATGGAAGAAGAGTCCTCAAATGACTTGTAGTGTTGACCCACCAAGCTCTAACTCCTAAATAGGCCAAAACATGTAGCGGATGCAGCGTGAAAGCTATGATCCTTTCTGCTTAGTGTTACTAAATCCACAACCATAAAATCTGTCTCTATACAGAATAGCATGCTTGTTATACTTCGTGGAACTCAAGGGGTTAATCCTCAATATTTGTGTAAAAAGTTTTTTTTATCTTGTATGGACAGATCCTCCCCCACTTGCATGGTCTCTCTTGGCAAGGCCAGATAAGACACCGTGAGGGTAGTACTGCTGCACATGCTCAGTTTGGATTCTATTGCCGGAGAGAATATTTCCTTGTTGAGCTGAGCTTTTCAGGTCACATGGTATTGACATCACACATTTGGGTGTGTATTCAGGTCTTAAATGACAGCCCAGTCTCTCCCTCCTACTCCATGCCCAGTAACTAAAAAAGAACACAGTGGGTGGGATGTCGCATCTTGATTTATGGATGATCCGCCTCCCATAACAGCATGAGGACACAAGCTGTAGTGGAAATCTCCTCCTACCTGAACACTCAGAACTTGGGTGGAGCCTGAAGTTTATCACATGACCGTGGTATACAGATCAGCCTAAAAGTGGCAGTATTTTAGCGGAGCGGATGAACACTTTAAGAAACTGTAAATAAGCTTCAAACCTGCAGGGGGAGCATAGTTGATTGGCTCCCGGGTCTTAGTCCAAATTGTAGACTTCCAAGGCTGTCCTCTGTCAGTGCCACTTGGGGGTCTAATAAAACGAACACATAAGAAAATAGACACCCCTGCCCATAGTTAGTTTCCTGCTTAAAGCCCAACTCCAAGCAAAAAAAAAAGTTTTCCAGTGCAGTGGGGCTGTGTCCCCACTGCACTGGAAAAATTTGCCTGCTGAGTGGAAATCGTAAATATAATCATGTGCAATATTTCATTTTTGACTACAGAAAATAATTTTGATTTATTAAATTTGTAAATTTAGCAAGGTTTGGTAGCTGATCTGGGAATGCAGAGGACGCTTCATTTCACATTAGCCCTACTTGTCATTTCATCTCTCAGCAGAGCCGGGTGAAGTGTCTGAAGTTTAGCAAACTAATTTAGGTCTGCATTTTGCGAATTGCATGACAGTTAAAGCAATTGCTTGGATTGCAAACACTTCTAATGGTTTCAAAGGGTGAAGACAGGAAGATTGTGTTGCGTGGATGAATTAAAGATTTTACGACCGTTCAAGAGTGCTAATCAAAGCAGGAGAATGCATGCAGGAATATTTCATCTACCCTATGAAATTGTGGTCATTGACACGGTTTTCTACTCCAAAATAAGATAAAAATTGTTCTAAGCGGATTTCATTGGCACTTGGATAAAACAAGTCTTTAAAGGGCTTTTTTTCCCAGTTTCCCCAAAAAATTTGGAACTACAAAAACCAGTTAATAGAAAACAAGCTATTTTATGTTAAAAAGCAACAGATAATGTTCATAGTCAAATGTCTTCATTTTTGTATAGTCATGTATATTCTTTAGACATGCAATATTTTTTATGACTTGACAAAAATGAAGACATTTAACTTTACTTTGTTCAATCTGCTGTTATGTTGTCTACCGCTACTTTTGCTTGTTCTGTTGGGCTATCTGGATGGAAGGCCTTCTGGGTGTTGGAAATATCCTACTACCCAGGGCTGGGCCACCAATGAGACCAATTAATGTGGCCCCCTCATGGAGGCATGATTGGAAGTGGCACTGAGGCCAAAGTGCCCAACCTCAATCTGTATTAGTAATGCAGAGTGTTGCCACCCAACCACTAAAACTGCTGTGTGCCACTAAATAGCGTGTGCCACTTGAAGCAGCAAAATTACAGTTTTCAGTGGCATCTGTCCTCGGTACAGTCCTGCTGCTGCAACATACATTTTATTGTTTTGTATATTCCTTAAAGCGGAGGTTTTTAAAAGCCAGCAGCTACAAATACTATAGCTGCTGACTTTTTTAAAATATGGACACTTACCTGTCCAGCGCGCCCGTGATGTCGGCAGCCAAGGTCGAGGAATTGCTCGTCCCTCGGCTGCACCTGCCGTCATCCTCGGTAAAGGAATCCGGCAGTGAAGCCTTGCGGCTTCACTGCCCAGTTCCCTACTGCACATGCGCGAGTAGCGTGCCCCGCCGTCACTGGTCCCCGCTTTCTCCTGGGAACAGTGCATTTCCCAGAAGACAGTGGGGGGTGCGGGTAGGGGCGTGTCTGCGAAGTAGTGTATTCCCGGGAGTGGGTGCAAATTCCTGTCTTAGACCGGTATCTGCACCCCCCTGAAAAGTGTCAAATGCGACACTGGAGGGGGGAGGGTTCCGAAAAGCGCAAGTTCCATTTTTGGGTGGAACTCCGCTTTAATTAAAATGTAATTCCACTTTGATCACCCAAAGAAGATTTTTTTTTTTTTTTTAAAGTGCACTGTAAGAATTTTAACAAACTTTGTTTCAAATTCCTTCTTTTTTCCCACTATGAAAAAAGCTTCACACCTTTGCAGATTAATTCTGAATGGGAGGGTTTGACTCATTATAATCAGCTACTGCACTTGGTGTTCTGATGAGAAAAGCTGCAGTGTTTGCATCCCCTTAGAAGCATTTAAAGTGTTATACCCACAACAGTAAAAATTAGTCTGTATATGCAGTAAAGCATGCTTGTTATACTGCATTGTGTAAAAAGGCTGTTTGATCCTGTTTTTTCTCTGATCCCCCCCCCCCTTTCTTTCACAGTCCCCAATCCATCTCCTGAAAGTGCAAAGCCTTTGGAGTCTCTCTGCACATGCTCAGTTTGGTGTGTATTGCTAGAGTTTTTTTTTTTTTTTTTTTCTCGGGAGGGTGCATGTCATCTGCACAGGGCCAATCAGCACTGTCCAGACAGAGGCCCAGGGGTCCTGCAGCCTCATAGAACATTTAGATTGGAATAAAAACTCCTCCTATTAGCTCTAACCAGAAACGCGTATTTAGTTACTAAAATAATTGCAGTTCCATGTTCCGTGTACTGTGGGAGACCAGATATATGAATGCAGAGGTTTAGTAACACTTTAACCCTTGGGAAGTATCTCACTAAAACAAATTCCTATTGCAGAGGGTGCCTAAAATGTGACTTATATCTTGGTGTAGACTTCTGAGAAAATCAGTGAGCCAATCGCAGTAGGAAATTACCTTTTTGGAGGCATTCTCCAAATGTATAGAACTTCTCTAGGTTTCCTAAATTAATTGATTTATACAGCAAATTACAGTACTGCAGATTGAAAAGGAAAGGTCATTTTTTAAATTGAACTATAGGCAAAGAGTTTTTGTTAATTTTAGGTAGACTGGATATAACCCCAGTCAGATTTTCACCATCTGTGTCCCATTGGGGAGATTTCCCTTCACTTCCTGTCCCATAGCCAAACAGGAAGGGAGAGGAAATTCCTGAAAATTAAGGGAAATCCTTAGGGACCCCCAGGTCACCAGAACTATTTTTGTATTGCTTTTCTGGGGACAACCCAAAATGTGGGATTTTCTTTTACTTTTAATGATAAGGGTATACAGGACTAATATAGAGGGTGAATCTCCCTATTGGGGGCACAGACGGCAATAATACTTGACGGGTGTTCTAATCCCTCTTCACTCTGTCCAAAACTGAAAAAAAATGTGCCTTTAGTTATACTTTAATGACATTAAAAAATACTTTTTTTATGGATTGTATGTAATTTTTTTTTTTTTTCCCACAATTTTTTTTTTTTTTTTTTTAAATCATTACCTAAGGCTTAGTTCATACATGCTTCAGCTTGTATAAAAACAATGTGTACAACCATCTTTGAGCAGCTTATGTCAAGGCTGGAAAAATGAATTAGTACATCTCTGGAATGCATGCATTTGTTCCTATGTTTTATTCCTTTAACCACTTCAGCCCTGGAAGATTTTACCCCTTTCCTAAATTACAAGACTGTCTGTGAAGAACTGCAAACCCTTTGCCATTTAAAACAGAACGTATTTCATCTCTGTATTCAACTGATTTGCCTAAAGCCTTTAAGCCCAACAATTGTCTCAAAAAAACATTTGTGTAAATCGGGAATGATCCAGCCATGCCAGTCCTAGTTTTCCTCTACATCCTTATGTACATTTATATCCAATGAGTATCTTTGCTGTGTTGTTGCAGCACAGCCTTAACATATTCCTTTAACCACTTGAGACAAAAGACGTCAACAGCGCGGCTCTCAAGTGCCAACTGGACGTCTTTGGACGTCATTTAAAAGCATTATCCGCGCGCGCAGTGGGTAAACACTGTCCCGGCGCATCGCTCGGGAGCCGATGCGTGTACCTGGCGGCCGCAATGTCCGCCGGGTACACGCAATCGTCGGTAAGACAGCAGGGACGTGGAGCTCTGTGTGTAAACACAGAGCTCCACGTGCTGTCAGAGGAGAGGAGACCGATCTGTGTCTCTTGTACATGGGGACACAGCATCGGTCACCTCCCCCAGTCACCCCCTCCCCCCACACAGTTAGAACACACCTAGGATACACATTTAACCCCTTCATCACCCCCCTAGTGTTAACCCCTTCACTGCCAGTCACATTTATACAGTCATTAGTGCATTTTTATAGCACTGATCGCTGTATAAATGTGAATGGCGCCAAATTTGTGTCAAAAGTGTTCGATGTGTCCGCCATAACGTCGCAGTCCCAATAAAAATCGCAGATCGCCGCCATTACTAGTAAAAAAAATTGTAGGCGCTATAACTTTTGCGCAAACCAGACGCTTATTGCGATTTTTTTTTTTTTTTTTTTTTTTTACCAAAATACGTCAAAATACGTATCGGCCTTAACTGAGAAAAAAAATTGGGATATTTATTATAGCAACAAGTAAAAAAAAAATATATATTTTTTAAATTGTCACTTTTTTTGTTTATAGCGCATAAAATAAAAACCGCAGAGGTGATCAAATACCACCAAAATAAAGCTCTATTTGTGGGGAAAAAAAGGACGTCAATTTTGTTTGGGAGCCACGTCGCACAACCGCGCAAATGTCAGTTAAAGCGACGCAGTGCCGTAAACTGAAATTTCGCCTGGGAACGAAGGGTTGCTGTGCCCAGTAAGCAAGTGGTTAAATAAACTACAGAAAAATGATAAGTTAAAATTGTAAGGCCCCATGAATGTTTACATAAGTCGCAACGCAAAGGCCAGCTACGGTGACAAATGTAGATTCAAGTGAGAACTGTACAGGTGTGAAGTGACCTGGCTGACCCAGTACTGGAGTGCAAGACGGCAACAACTGTGAAAGCACAAACATCTCAACTAACTAATATTTATATTGCATATACATACCTCTTCCTAACCTGTATTGGTATGTGTAGCTAAAAAAAAAATCCTTAGTGGCCAGGGATCTCAATAAAAACAAAGAATCGAGGAAAAAGCTGTCAACTATTTTTTATGCCTGCTTGAACACCGTGCAATGGTCACATATGTGCATATAACAGTTCACGTTGGATACTCTAAAATCTGCTAAGCTGTATACTGTGTTTTCTTTGGTTTTCACATAAAAAAAAAAAAAAAAGTTCCCCGGCTCTGGTACGCTTTTAGAGTACCCAACTTTATTATTCTAACACAAATACACTTTTGTAAGCTGGTACTGACTAATATTCCAGTGTTTCTCTTCACCCTCAGTTTTTCTCTATCAGCTTTGGGGTCTCATTAGCAGAGTGATGGAGAGAGGCAAGGGAGCGTCAAACCATGGTGCTATGCAGGTGACCAACATCCCCCATATTAACTGATGATGTCATTGGTCATTAGGAGGTCGGTAGATAGGTCATGATGGTGCACAATAAAAACCTTTTGGCTTTGTGTTAACTATAACGAAGACTTCATCCACCCTCTGACTTGTATACAACTGTTGGCCAATTTTTAGGCATTTTGACAAGGCACCCCAGAAGAAACCTCAAGGCACCCAAGGGTGCTGGGCACCCTGGTTGAAAAAGGATGATATAGAGCCATCCATTGACCCCCCTACTTCAAGTGAATGTGTCCCACAGTGTTGGTTTCCTGCTGCTTCTGGATTAGCATTAAGTACTTTTCTGTTTCTGGTATTCATACTCTTCTACTATTTGCCCGATGCAGGTTGCCAACTTTCAGTAAATTTACAAACGGTTTGTAAAATCCATAATTGTTGCATCTGGTAATGAATGTCAGTTACAGACATGCAGCCTACATGTCCATGTACGTGGACAATCAAGGAGAGATGCAAAAAGTACAAATTTTACAAATTTGTTCGTAAATGTACTGAAAGTTGGTAACCCTGGCCCGATGCATAAAGGAACATAAGAACATTTTAGAGTCTATGGAGCTGTATATTGAGGTGATAATGAGTTGCATGAGGAAAGGAGTTATTTTTTTATATGGAGAAAATTGGTTTGATTCCAGCTGTGCCATATTCAGGAATTTGCCGATAGCCCACGATGCATGCGGAAATGGGCAGATCTCGCAATGTTCATTAATCTTTAACATATACTATTCTGTTGCCACCCAGAAGATATCCAGAAACGTGAGACAATAGTTGCCTGACCTGAGCACTGTTGCCTAAATTGGATGACCACTTTGCATCTGTGAATTTGTACAGATTAAGTGGCCAAGTGCCGTAGGTTGACTAGTCAACTGGACCAGTTAAAAAATAAAAAACTGGTGTTTTGTTTTGCGTCTTTAAAATGTTTACTGTACAATATCTCACAGAAATTGGACAGCTTCGTAGGACAACATGACATTGTATCCAGGGTGATTGCCAGAGCCCTAGAGGTAACATCACGTAAAAGAAAAACACAGCCCTATAGGCACAAGTAAGCTTAGTATTGCCTTCTGCTTTGCTTTTAACTGAAAAGCTAATGAAAACCCTTTAAACATATCTTCCCTTCCACATTAAAATAAATTAGTCAGTAGAGTAGCCTGCCGCGATCCTTGGTCAGGTGGCACCTGTACATACAGCTCCTCAAGTCTGCAACTGCATACCTACAGTGCAAAATCCAACAATCAGTCAATACCATTACAAGACCTATGTAAAATACGATCTACTGTTCAAGAGTCAGAACTAGAACTCATTGCTCCCAAGAACTATACTGCAGTCAAACGATGCCCCAGTGAGACATTACTGTGGATAAGAGCAGCTACCGGTGAAGTGAGCCTTGTCAGAATGTGAAAAATGGAACTGAATTTCAGGGATGCTCCTGGACACACTCTGAGCCTAAGGTGGTTACAGGACGATAAGATTTATTATCACGGCCCGGCATCCCTAACAGCTGGTACCATAAATAATTAAGGCCAATGGAATTGTATCCCTTTTATCACCCACAGCCCCCCTATTTCCCTCATCACAGCTCACTGGTTAAAAAAACAACTCTGTACTGAAATACAATCATAAAGATAGGCACTTAGTAGCTGTCAGTCCTTTAAACCTAGCCTTCACTAAGTGCCTGTAATTGCCAAGGCTACAGTAATATTTACTAACCTTTTACGTCTCTGCAGATAGTGGAATAATGAGCCGGTGGAAAATGGGGTTAGACTGCATCATTAATTTTCATTTCTTGGGCCACTTGCTGCTACTAGGCACCAAAAATATGAACTGCCTTTTAAACCCCCCCCCCCTCTTTTTTTTAAGTTATCGTTTTACACCAAGCAATGCATCTAGTAGTGCTTCAATCTACTTTCTAGGTATTTTACCTTTTAAGCACATATGTGAGAAAATTACAGGTTCTTGGAATCTCTCCTGGATTGATCCATTGATCTAAAATTTAAAGACCTAGATGAAAGCAATTTATCAAGGAGGGTTTGAGGGCTATTCTGTAGAACTTCTACAAGATCTACATTCAAAATGCATACTTGCATGTATTTTAGGTCATTTTTAAATTTTGTAGTTTAGTTAGTTACTTCCTGTTTATAGGGTGTCTCTGTCTACCAGTTGTGCTGCTACATTGTCATGCTGTCTTATAGGCTTCTTATGGAAACTACAAGAGGTTGTTACAACGCACATTATGCAAGCATGGTACGCTGAGGTGTCACCATCAGGAAGCCCACCCAAAGTGTGTGTTTACAGCTTTGTTCTGGCTAGTGACTTAAAATGTTTAGCTAGTGGGTCAGCTTGACAGCTAGGAGGCTAGTAGTAGTATCCCCCATATTTTTCTTACAACAGGTGTTTTTTAGACATGATTTTTATACCTGGATGATTTGACCTGCAATTTGAAGCTTCAACAGAAGCACTTTAATGATTGCCACTCATTTTTTTTATTCTATTCAGTAGTGCCCATTCACACCTGAGCAAAGTATAGTTTTGAAGCTTGTTGCTCGAAAAAGTTCATGAGCTTTTTTGGGGGTTTGAGTTGCATGTTGTGGTCCCAATACAACTCAATGGGAGCTCCTGAAAGCTGTGTGTAAGCGTGCCTAGAAAATAGATTTCCATTTGCTAAAAAATCATTTTAAGAAAATACTTGCGCCTAAAACGAGCATAAAATGCCTATACTTAAGAAAGAAAAAATTACTAAAGACACTAAGTGAGAATGGGGACTGAAAGTGTTAAGAATCTATCCACATTCTGTTAAACTTTCCTGTGTTCAAAATGGAGTCGGATGAGTTTTATATTTGTCGTGCAATTTTATGTATTTGTGGAAGAAAGCAAAAAATATTCTAGGATTTTTTTTTTTTTTTAATCAATGGAGACATCGAATAAGCCCAAAAAAGCTTCATTTAGCGTGAAATATTTGTAAACAACAACCTTAACCACTTCCCCTGCATGCTTTAGCCAAACAGCACGGGGCTCACATTGCCAAAAGGGCGTCCTCTCGTGATCACATTTTCCACGTGCCCCCCCCCCTGTGGTGTGCATCGGCATTGATGTGGTGGTGCCCAGTGGTGGCCAATCCATTAAGGATGCAGGGGCACCACCCCCTCTATCCACGCCACCCCCTATATGGTTAATGGATAGATTCTATCCATTGCTGCGGTGGCCACCCCCTAATCATGCATCAGTCCCCTTTCACATGACCAGGCATGTGAATTACAGCGTCGGGGGTGTTTTTTCTTTTTTTGGGCACCTAGTTAGAGCCATAGGCTTCAAAATAGGATGGAATCATGGCGCAGAGCATTGCGCTCAGAGCCCATCCAGATGTGTCAGAAAAGCAAATGAATATTCGCTTTTTTAACACTGAATCACCTTTCCACCAATCAGGAAGCGCCGGTCTGTTTCCTAATTGGCTGAAAGGTCAGGCGACCCTATTGGATGCCTAGGAGGTGGGGAGGAGACGCACGGTGGAAGCCACCACGATCTCAGAAGGGAAGAGGACACAGACGCAAGATTCCCACCGCAGCCTCTCCCCCATCCGATGTGCCTGCCGATCTCCACCACCAATGGGGTAAGTGCCGGTAGACCAGCAGGCAGAGGGGGGCAAAACAAAAAACACCAGCTGCTATTGGTGGTGCCTGCTTCTAGCGGTCAAAACTGGTGATGAGGAGGCAACATAATGTCAGCTGCCTGTCAAACACCCTCTGAAATGGTCCACCCACAGTTGCTCTTCAGGGGGCAATGCCTTATTTATTTTTTTATTTTATATTGTGAAGAATGAAACCGCAGGAACTGGAACATGTCAAAGTAGGCAAAGCCTTTTGAAAACTCCGGAAACAGTGTTTATGGCATTGAGATCTTTGTAGAACTATTCAAGATCTATTGGAAGCCAACATACTTGACTGCACTTACAACTATAATCTTAATTTTTTCGCTCCAAAATTGCTAGTCACCTACTGTCTCCCCTCTGCAAAGCATACAAAGCTGCCTATTGTTGCCCTCTTTAGACGATGTGTTAATTTTTACCTGCGTTGGAAGAGGCCTGCCAGCTTGGCTCTTTTGCAGGAACCCAAACCCTAAACGGGTCTCTGAGAATCTCCCTTTTAAAATTCCTGCACTTTCTTGCTCTATTACAGTAAGTGATCTGCTAACATTTAGGAATACCCAATAATATTTTCATTTTCCTTGAGATAGCAGTATTTTTCAGTTGTGAATTATCGGCAAAAATCAAATTCATGTGCAGCCGTGTTTGGGTGACGGGTCCGCTTCAATTTTCAGCGTTCCAGAAATACGATGTTTGGGATAAAAGCTATAATTAACCTAATGTGGCTCAGAATTGGCTCTGTACCCTTCCTTTTTGACTGCCTTTGTAGCGATGTTCTTCACAGCACCTTCCTTCTGAACATGTGTACTTTTGTTAGCCACTAACACAATAAAGACCAGAAGGAGAGCTCTTGAACCTATTGCCTTGCTGTTAAGGGTCCTACTATAGCTGCATGAAGATGCTTGTAGAACATTCTAGGTAAGACGAGAGGATCAATCTTTAGCTGTGAAGTGTGCGTTTTTCTGGTGGCAGAGTGGCCTGTTTGTGATGTAAACAAACAGATGTAAGCATCTGCTGAGAAATGACACAAAAAAGATCCCTCGCTTGTTTTGGCTGAATGCATAAAAAAACAGTTACAAAACAATGATAAAAGTTTGCACAGTTTAAAATATTAAAGGCATCATCATTTTTTTTTTTTTTAAATAACAAACATGCCATAATTACCTACTCTGTGCAATGTTTTTTCAAAGAGCAGCCCAATCCTCCTTTTCTCGGCTCCCCCACCGGCGCTCTTGCCCCCTCCCTCCTGCTGAGTGCCCCCATAGCAAGCTGCCTATGTCACATTTATAAGCTATTGCCGCGTACACACGACTGTTTTTCGGGTTGTAAAAAATGAAATTTCTAATGGTCTAGAAAAAACGACTTTTTTTTTCAACCCAATCGTTAAAACGGCCTTGCCTACACGCGATCGTGAAAAATGCTCTAGCAAAGCGCCATGACGTACGACAGCACTATTAAAGGGGAAGTTCCATTCGGATGGCGCCACCCTTTGGGCTGCTTTTGCTTGATTCCGTGTTAGTAAAAGACGATTCACGCTTTTCAGTCTGTTACAGCGTGATGAATGTGCTTACTCCATTACGATCGCTAGTTTTACCAGAACGAGCGCTCCCGTCTCATAACTTGCTTCTAAACATGCACGTTTTTTTCACGTCGTTAAAGCCCACACACGACCATTTTTTATGACGTTAAAGAGCATGTTCTAAATAACGCCGGTTTTTTACATCGCTCTGGAGCCCACACACAATCGTTTTTAATGACATAAAAAAGTCATTTTTTACAACCCGAAAAACGGTTGTGTGTGTGTACGCGGCATATGTCTTCCAAATGGCCTCATCTCCATGTATGTTCTAGTTTCCTAAACATGACCAACAGCCAAGCCTTTCCAATGGTTTCTCCAGTAGTGAGAGTCCTGAGAGGCAGCATTGCCCAACAGTCTCAATGCAAGAGCTGGACACTATACCAGTTGTCCATAGGCGCAATCACATACGATAAATTTATAATAATAAAAAAAAAAAAACCTGTGGTAAATAAATTGCTAGCCAACACCCATAAGTGATATAAAACTTGCTACATCAAACTAATATCAAAAATTGGTGTAGCGCAACTCTCATAATATCAAATCAGTATTATACAAAATATATAAACAAAAAATTGTGTACAAAAAAAGGTGTATCCAAATTTTTTTTAGTGATATATTGTCTCTAAATCCCAAACAAGTCCGATGGTTAACCAAACGTACAAAAAATGTTAAATCGGCTCTAGATGATCTCCACTTTCATTCCACATTAATCACTACTGTGACATGCAGAAGATAAAGTGAATCCACCACCCATCAGAAGGACCTCTCACCTCCCTGACATGACCCCTGCTTTACCAGTAGGTCATATCGCACAGTTTTTTCTCTCTCTGGGGATGAAGCTACTCCTTCCGAGTCCTCCCTGCTTCCCAATCACAAGAGTGGATGGATGGCTGAATGGATCGCCAATCGCAGCATTGCATAAACGGGAAGAGAAAGCACACACCCTAGTGTTCTCCGTTTTTAAAACTCTCAGTTTATTAAAAGATAAATATTGCACTTACAGAAAATGGCACTATCGGCAGTGCTAACCATATATTGCTCGCCTTTAGCAATCAATAATGAGATGGCTTGGTGCAAAGATGGCCTTGGAATGATGTCCTGTACGAGGTTCCTCCGTCCTATACCTATTTCTATCCAGGTTTAGGAAGAGGAACCCCGTACATGTACCCGTCCTTTTGGTTCAGTATTTGTGCAGGGGTAATATATATTATATTATATTAATAATATATATATATATTTTTTAATTGAAGCTTAAGGACCCATTTAAAGTAAATGGCCTGCCTTAATGCAACACACAGACAGGTGTTGATGGGCCCTGAGACTGGAAACGGGTTTTAGCCGAGGAAGACCCTAGGATTTTTGACTGCATTAAGTGTACAGGGTTAAATTGAGACTGGCTGGGCTGTTACTGCCATGGCGAGTGATTTGTGGCCAATGATCCTGATGACTCCTCCTGTGCGTCTGACTTTTGCTCTTCTGGACTAGACACAGGGCCGCCATCAGGGCGTACAGGTATTACACCTATAAGGGGCCCGATGGTCCCTAGGGGCCCGGCTGCCCCCCCCTTTTTTTTTTTTGCATTACACCTGTAAGGGGCCCGATGGTCCCCAATCCCCACCCACACACACTTATTATCAGGAGAGAAGAGATTATACTTGTTTTTTTTTTCGTCAGAACTCCCCCCTCGAGGGCGGTCCTGCCTAAAGCTGTGTAAGGGGCCCCAAAATTTGTGATGGCTGCCCTGACAAGACATCATTGTTTAATTTGTCTCAACAGCTAACCCCTCCATCCCAAGCTCAATAGCAACTTCGTGGACTGCTATGACTATATAGTTTTGAGTGAGTGAGTGAGAAACTTGTAAAGCGCAACACATGTGAACTGAATCGCCTCTGGGCGCTGTATCCATTTCATGGATAAGGAACCCCTTGACCTCAGAAGAGATGGGTTTTAATCTTTCTCCTGAAGGCCAAGTGGTCCGACTCCAGTCGGATGGTAGTTGGTAGAGCATTCCACAGGCGAGGTCCCTGGACTGCAAATCTTCGATCTCCTTTGGACATGTATCTGGCTTTGGGTATCTGGAGTAGGTTTTGATTGGTGGATCGCAGAATGCGATTGGGGTTACGGGCTTTTATTTTTTCGCATAGATATTGGGGGGCGTTGCCTTGAATACACTTATGTATTAGACAGAATGCCTTTTAGTTCTTCTTTTAGCTACTTCTACTTTATAAAAAAGTTCTACCCAACCTCACTACAAAATCTCCATGATCATTCCAATACTATACTGTCCATGAAACAATGCACAATCATAATATGCTTTTTCTGTTCAATTAACTACTTCATATATTTATTGCTTTGTAAGCTAGAATTTTATACTGTGTAGGGATTATGTTTTTATACTGCTGTTTTATCATGTTGTGTCTTCCAAGTTGCTGTTTTGGATGGTAACTTTGAGAATAGAATACCAAATTATGAGGAATAAATAGGTTTTAAAGTGAACAAACAAATTTAAATGTAAAAAAAAAATGACTTCATGCTTATGTTACAGGCACATAGAAAATGATATTTAAGATATTGCACTACAGCAATATAATAACCAACATACAAATGTGAGCCATTCATAACGCTCTACTAAATTTTATATACAGTACATTTCTCTTATGAATTTGTACAAGTACAATATGCAGTCAAATATGTCAATATTAAAGAAGAAAAATTAAATGCATTTTATTATAGAAGTGAAATATAGTTATTTTATTGACATTTGTAATTAAAGATATTGTACACAGTTAATTTTTATTAGATATACAGTAATGAAGAAAAAAATGTTTATCATATTGGTGTAGTGCTATAATTAATACTTTGATATACATAGTCATAAGTGGTATAAATGTATTTTTTATGTTTTTTTTATTATTCATTTTTGTGTTTTTTATCAGTGTGAAAACGTTTTTTTTTTTTTTTTTTTGGTATACATACATTCACACAGTGCTAATCCATCAACCTCTTTCTCCCTATATACATTGCTCTGTGCCTTGCTTTTCCCAAAATACTATGATCTTGCCCTAAGGCAAAAAGAGGCTACAGGCACACAAGGACACCATCTATCAACTAAAACATTTCATGCCACTTATCTTGTATTACTCCAGCACTCAAGAGCTGCTCTGTGACGGTACTATTGACAAATGACTGTTCCTTGCCTGTGACATCGAATCATCTACCCTTTATTATTGATAGACTTCACTAGAGAGTGTAGCCATTTTTCTTACAGTGCTACAGAGTATGTTGGAGCCATACATACATTTTAATTAGGATACATCCGTCTTAACAATTCTTTTGTTGTTTGATCGTCAGAATTGACCTTTTAGAAATGTGAATGTGACTTCAGATAACAAACTACCGCACATGTATTACTAACAAAATCCTTAAAGGATTACCTGTGTAATATCTGCATGGCAGAGTACATGGCAGCCATTTTTGCCTTTTAAAAAATATCTCGGCTTATGGCCACGTGGAGCATGGTCAGTCACCCTCGGGTACAGCTTAAGCTGGCCAACAGGGACCAGACAAATTTCGATCAGTGTGTGGCTTTTTCCGCTCTGACAGAAGTTGACCAATCAACTTCTGCCAA
Organism: Rana temporaria; assembly: GCF_905171775.1. Taxonomy (NCBI): domain Eukaryota; kingdom Metazoa; phylum Chordata; class Amphibia; order Anura; family Ranidae; genus Rana; species Rana temporaria. Next base: position 324,213,690 of record NC_053491.1, read on the forward strand.
GGGATGTGTTAAAATTTCAGTTGATCAGTGGCCACAGCCAATTAGCTGCAGCCACTGATCAGTGTATTGTCGGAATACAATCTCCCGGCAGGGGATTCCTCAATCCACCTAGTCTGCGTGGATGGAGGTATCTGTATGGCCAGCCTTAAAGTACTGTATAGCTAAATGTTTTTTTTTTATGTATTAGTAGAGAAGGATTAGAACTCTTGTCGGTTTGTTTTGCCATAAGCAGATTTTCTTTGGGAGATTTCCCTTCACTTCCAGTCCTGTTGACTGGGAAGTTATAGGATATCCCCATAGACTGTTGTTACATGAACAGGTGTCTTCATTGCAAGGTTTTCCCATCCCCCCCTCTGTTTTGCTGACAATCTAAAGGGGCTAGATCCTCTGGACAATAAAAGATTTCTATTGGGTATGTTTTCTACAGGTTTTAGTGTATCAGTCCTACATCTGTGATTTAGGAACCCTTCTTTTTTATAAATTTTTTTGCCTGTTTGCATTATAGGCGAGGGGTTTCCAAAAAGCCCAATGTAGGCTCCTTGCTTTCTCTAACAAACAAAAAAGCCTAATGTAGCAAAGGATCAATAGTAGAATGTTCCTTGCAGCTATCAGTTAGATTCAGACCTGCCTTCACGTTTTGAATCTGGTGATATATCAAGTAAAGACAGAGAGGACATTGCAGTATTCTTCAGACAGACTGTGCCTTTCATTGATTTCCACTTTGACTCCATGTACGAAGGAACAAGTAGGCTGCCATTGCTGAGCTGTTCCTCAATCCCCATTCAGCCCTTTATCATATTTACAGTGTTTTTTGGCAAGCATTAGGTTTGCACTGATTTGATTTATTGATATTTAGGCCTCATGCACACAGGACGCTTCCTCCTGGCCGCAGCGTTTTTGGCAGAAAAAAAATGATGTTGGTAAAGGTGTCCTAAAAGCTTTTGCAAGATTTTAGGTACATTTACAGGCGTCAAGAGCTTGGGCGTTAATTTCATTGGCCAGAAGAATATTTTTTTCTGGCCATTAAAATTAACAAATGCTCAAGTGCTAAATGCGCCTAGCATTTAGACGCGTTTAGCAGCATCAAGTGTTTTTTTTTTTTTTGCCGAAACACTGCTGCTCCTGGAAGAACTGGCCATGGGGCTTTTTTTTTTTCCTGCCTCTAAGGCTGCATACACATCTGAGCGTAGGTCGTTCGGTCATTTTTTCCGCGCGTATTCATGCTTATTTGCGCGTTTGCATACAGCGTCATCCGATGTTTTTGTACTTCGACGTTTTTTATTTTAGCCAATAGGAAAAATGATCATCTTTTCATCACTTGTTATGTTGGTAGATTTTTTTGATCTTCTGCCTGGGTGAAATGTTCTATTGATTAAAGCGACAAAATGCCCGTAGCAAACGCTCGTTGTCGCGCTAGTCGCTTGAATCAAGCGTTTCCATTACTTTCTATGGGAAATAGAAACGCTCAAACGCCCAAACCGGCCAATTCGCGCAACAAAAAAGGGTCTGGAACTTGTTTGAGCTTCAGGCGTTCGGCGTCAGGCGTTTTGGAGTGGAGATGTGAACCATCTCCATAGGGAATAATGTATTTTTTCCCCTGTCGCGCTTCAGGCGACAAAACGCTCAGGTGTGAGTGCAGCCTAAAAGCCCCTGTTTTTAAAGCGCTGCTAAAAGCCTATGTGTGCAGGGACACATGCAGGGGGGAAAAAAAGCCTGATGCCCCTACAAGCAGCTGCAAAAATATCCAGTGTACATGAGGCTTTACAGCGCTCCCTTTTATATCTGTGTACAATAGAAGTGTTGAGACCTGAACTGAAAGTAGAGCTTGTGCCCCATTAATTTACTAATGCATTGCACCACTCAGATGTAGCTAGTTCCTCTAGTTCGCCACCATTTTATAGCCTGAGCATTTTCTTCTCAGAAGCTGCTTGTGTATGGGTGACAGGTACACTTAAGAAAATGTTAATCACTTAATTGATAGAGTAAAAGGGGTCTGTGCCAATAGCTAATGCAGCAGCAGGAAGATTGACTGTTCCATTCCGGCTGAAATCAATGCAGCCTTATTTGTCTGGATGCTCTCCATGTCACACTACCTGTGCCAGCATGACAAGGCAGATGCCCTACCTTGGCAGCTGTCATTAGCACCTTTGTCGCATTTTGTTTCCCATATTGAAAACAATGAAAGGTGTTTGGGGTTTACGTTGCTATAGCATTTGATGCTGATCCAGTGAGCAGCAGTTTTTTTCCAGATAATTCAAATTCTGCTATTAGACCCTATTCACACCTGAGTGATTTGAAGTACATTTTATGAAGTACTTCAATGCTCAACATCAGGATTTCTATTATATTAAATGGTGCCCATTTATACTGTACCTAAGCGTCCTGGCACTTGACGTTCGTCCATCAAAGCTCAAAAAATGACACAAGCTTTGTGGGTCAAAATTGTAATTTTTTTGCCCCTACAGATTTCAATTGGAGCACTTGAATATTTTTTTTTTTTTTTTCGCGTGATTCCTTGCCTCTTCTCCAGTAACTGTCTTTCCAAATGGCTAAAACAAAAATGCTCAAGCTTGAAAATGGCCTTTAAAAACACCCAACAACCTAAAAAAAAACTGAAATATCGCAGCAAAAAAGCTCACAAACAAGTGTTAATGGGAGCTTAACTCTTTTCATTATTGTAGTTGACAATTTTGTGCTTCAGTTATCCAATTCATAATTTTTTTTTTGCTCCATGTTTTAGCTTTTGGAAACCAAAAACACCAATTGGAAGCATAAAATGTCACAGGAGGTCTTTTCAAAAGACCATTATAGGTTTCCATCCTGTCAGCATGGGCATAAAAGCACAGAACTGGACAGCTTAAATGGAACTAAACCTGAAAAAAAATAAAAAAAATTCTCAGGTAGAAGTGTGTGTGTATATATATATATATATATATATATATATATATATATATATATATATATATATATATATATATATATATATATATTAATTAATGCTATTTTTTTTTTTATGGACCTTTTCCTTTGGCCAACATTTTGCCAGTCACATACCCAAACCCTTGTTGTTTTTATTGAAAAATTACAAGAACCGGAAAGTACATCATGACCATTAGGAAGAACATTGCATAATACAAGAACATGGCAGAACTAGTAATCAGTATAATATGACAATGGTTGTTGTACCCATGTCTGTCATTTTCAGTGGTTGGTCATAAACCCTAATAAACAGCAAACCCTAATAATGTTGCCAAGCTTGTGTAGTGCTTTACAAGTACTTCATTTGTTATCTCATAAAATGGCTATTAAATGTAGGTTTGTTGCCATTGTGTAAGGTTTGACACTCCAATTGCATGTAGCATTTGTAATAGAGGAAGTATGTTTTTAGTACTGGAGACATGCGAGTTCTTTATATTTGCCTGTTCATTTGTTTTGCTTTCAGACACTGTAACAGTTTTGAATGATTTTCGAGGCCATTAACACCAGGCTTGACTCCAGACTATTTTGTGTAGGAAAAGCAGGCTCGGTCTAGGTCATTAAATTGTCCAGTAGGATACTGCTGAAATTGCTTTTTTGTCTGTATATTTTTAATAAATAGAATGTCCAGAACACAATCGGAGAGAGTGCCTGTCACTAATGGTGGAGTCCATTTATATTGCGGGCTACAAGTACATTTACTGAATAAAATGTGCATTCACAAACGTTCTACCCAATGAGTCAATTTGAAAGCAGCACATGGAATGGCTCATGCATGGTTATGCCTAGAGAAAAAAGATTTAGCTATATTTATATACATGTACACTTAAGTCTAGTACACACAATGAAAATATTGGAAGAATGATCTCCGTTATTTTTATTTTTTGGTCTCTATCGAAAGGCAGTAGGTTACGAAAATACTTGTACGACCGAATACAGCTTCGGAAGTGATGTAATGTTTTGTACTGTAATGTATTCTTTAATTTCAGAGTGTGCGTGGTCTTGGTCTTCCAAATACTCTGAGTAAGCGAAAAATGTTCATTCTGGTATTGTATGAGAACATTTTTCATGTTTTGTCTCTCCAGATAATTTCACTTGAACTGTCATAATCGGCTGCTCTCGAAAGCGGTGTACCAACGATCATATCTTTGTATGATCGCTTAGAAAGCGGTATTTTTCGTCTTGTTTTCTGATTGTGTACTAGGCATTACAGGCAAATGTAATGTTTTTATTATTGGTGATGAAATTAATTTATTCCTCCACAAGCAATTTAATTAGTACTTATCTAAAATTTTTGCATATTGGTTTATCTAATGCTGTAGATTACCTAAAGGTGGGGAGATTTTTTGACTGGAAGTATGATGCAACTTTTTTACCTGTCAGAAATTAAATTGAACTTGGCAGACACTTGTAGGAACATGAGGGCTATGTAAGCTAAAGGCCAGTAAAGTCTTCATGGTCTATTACCATAGTGATTTATCACACGTCTTTGACAAACCAGGCTCTCCTTTGTCTATGCTTTTGTTTTACGGCTAATACACTGCAGAGATGGTAAGTAGACAATGAGGTGGCTTACTGATTCTTTGTCAACTACTTGACTCTATTATGAGCCTAAATGTGTAGACAGTATATTTTAACTTTATGACCAAACCATAAAGCTTGTATTTCCTGGGTTTGGTAACGCTTGGCAACCAAATGTGGTCAACTGCCAGTCTGGTGAACAGATACTCTTTTATGAGCAACACTAGGGACAGTGATTCCAAAATGTTTACGTTTGTCAAATGAACATTAGATTAGGTCATAAAATTGCTGCCTAATTTTTTCTATAGCCCTTTGTTCACCTCAGACTTGTAGTTGTATGACCATTGCTGCTTTGGCCAAAAGCTTAGCCAAAAGTATGTAGACATCCCTTCAAATGATTGAGTTTCGATATTTCCGGTGAAGAGTACAGTTAATGCTACAGCAATCAACAACGTTTTTGACAACTGTGTGCTTCCAACTGTGTTAGAGCAACAATTTAGGGAAGTCCCTTGTTTGTGTGACTCTGCCCAGTGCACAAAGTGCTTTGTTTTTAGTCCACTTGAGTTTTTTTCAAACTGTAAGCGTCAAAGTCCTGACCTCTTCCACTAAACATCTTTGTGATGAGCTGGCATGCTGATTGTGAGCTAGATCTTCTCGTCCAAGATCAGTACCGAATCCACACATTTTTATTTTTTTCTGAATTTGCACAAATTCCTACAGACACTCGAAAATCTTGTGGCAAGACTTCCCACAAAAGTAGTTGGGGGGGCACCTCTCTAGTAAGATGTATGCTCGTTCATGGTCTGTAAGCCTGCCACAGCCTCTCTCAAGGGATCTGACTCTTCCTGCCGGATTATTAAAGGGAACGTTGGAGAAGGTGATGTTGCAAGTGGATGGAAATGCCCATGTGGCTAGCAATAGACTTGGGTACTACTGTATGATATGGAGCTCTTGCTGTTGACATATCTAAGACAAATAAGGAGCCAGAGGCAGACCTTTCCTTTAATCCAAAATTACCACTTTTGGTAGACTCTTCCTTAAGAGCTTCACGAATGCTGCTTTGTCAATACTTACCGCACATGTTGCTCCTTTACCAGCTGATGCAAGTGTGTTATGTTTTTTACTAATCTGATCAAAGTCGTTATTTTAGCTATGTGGCGTATATAGTGTTCACACCGAGTAATCGTATCTGCTACCCCCTTTTATTCTACTGCAGCCAATGTTTACGGAATCCGGTTTCAAACTTTATTAGCCGGTTATTAAATCTGCAAAATTTAAATATATTAAATACTGAATGTTAACATTTTCTCAATTATACTTCACATTAGAATTATCAGAACAGCCGCATAATTGTAATGCAATATATTTTACTAGACATTTCTTTATATAAAGCACAATGCTTTGAAACAATCCACTAAATTAATATCATAATTACTTTTTCCCTTCGTGTTCCTCATGATGTCGTAATTTGCAGTCACTGTGCTGTAGTTAACCCCTTGTTTCCTTGCTGTTTTACTACATTCAGGGAATGGACAATGTTTTTTTGGGGAATCTTATTTCTTGCTCCATTTGTCTTAAGTGTAATTCAAGCTTTAATTTAAAGACTTTCCTATGTGCCATTTTATTTCAGGGAAGATACTAGAGAATATTCTACCATATCGCGGCCTGTGTATATATAGTTATGATGCAGGGTTTTACCAACAAATCGGTCTGTTTACAGCCTGCCTTAAATGTATATACAGTGCATCATATGGTCCTTAACACGGACCACACATAAAACAAAACTTTGCACGAGGTGTGATGCCCATCTCGAGTACATCATATGGTCACTATGTACAGTCTAGGCCAGTGAACCTAGGCACCCCAGATGTTTTTGGAACTACATTTCCCATGATGCTCGTGCACTCTGCAGTTCAGTTGAGCATCATGGGAAATGTAGTTCCAAAACATCTGGGGTGCCAAGGTTCGCCATCGCTGGCCTGGGGCATAGTGACTATTTTATCGCTACCACTTGAATAGACACACAGCACTGTGATATCTCAGCGCTCCAGTAAAACCCCTATATACCTTATTTAAATAGAACTTTCTGCACAGCTAGCCTGGTGACCTGACTATACTTTATTGTAGTTAGTGGTTGTAAACCTCAAACATGAAATATGAACAAAGCCTATCCCTTTTTTTGTGTGCACTTCCTGTCTGATGCTTCATTCCTCTATCAGCATGAGTCACTTCTGACAGGTTTTCCTGAAACCAAGAGAAAAAAGATGACAGGGGAGGAATCTCCAGCACACCGCTTGTGGTTGACAGCCTCAACCCTGTTGTTTCCTGTGTACAGGGAGGTGTGTCCCTTCCCTCCAATCAGCTCTCGGAGCTCTCACTCAGCAGTGTGTAATTTCAGCTCTCCCCCCTTTTTTTTTTCTGAATGCTCAGGCTGGGTTCATTAATGCCGGATGCGGCTCGCAGCAGGGGTCCGGTACATCCCTGTTCTCCATTTCAGGGACAAATTGGGGCTACATTTTTGCCTGAATTTGGTTTTGAAACAGAGCCAAAGACGCACAGGACTCCTGTACAAGCCGCTCCGGAGCCGCCACAGATGTCTGAACCAGCTCCCATAGTGATCCCGTCACGCTGCAGAGTGCTTTAGTTTTGCAGCTTACTTCAGCAGCTCTACATATTTTTCACGTCAGAAAGATATCCATTCTTTAGAAATATTTGTTTGTACTTTTAATGGTAACCTTTAACGTGGGGACCATCTTTGTCGGCTTCTTTTTAAAGGACAACTTTTACTTTGACTATATTAAGCAAAGGAACAGTCTACCCAAGAAATACTTAGGGCTCATTCACCTCAGAATGGTCCGTTGTGTATTAACGCGCATTGTGTTTTAGGCAGCCTGTTCATATGGATGGGATGCTGACTAAAACGTGGGACCTGCACCTAGTTGGAGTGTGGCACGGGCAACACATGATGCAATATTGTGCATTTTGTGTCAGGAAAGCACATTGGTGAGCATTTCACAGTGAATTGTATCACACCGATGAATGTAATGCGAGTTAACACAAGGCCTTAGTTTTAATAGGCCCTAGTGTTTTAAAGTACAGGATGCCACAACTTCCTTCCTGCCCTACTCACAGCGCTTGGTGCCTGAGCAGCCAAACTACCATTGCCAAGCACTCTCGCATGGAATTGGAGGTAGCTTGCAAAGACCTATGTAAGGTTTGGTCAAGCTACACAGGAATGTCTGATAGCCTGGCAACGCTAAATGGTGGCTGGTAAAGGCAGAGAGAGAATACATTCTTCAAATGTTCACTTAATGGCGTAAGCTCTGCACTGTCAATCTTCTCCTTTCAGTCCCTAACTCAAGTATGCAGCCAATGAATCTGGAATTACTGATCCGCATTCTTGTTCTGTATTATTGGCTCGTAAGTAGTCCGATGAGGATGAAGGCATCCGCTTTAAAAACACCTAGATAGCGGCATCTGCCTTACTTTTATCCCGAGAGCATGACTTTAAACTTGGAGGACCAATTATGCCACTAGCATAGGAAGGGTTATTTTCGCTAGTACACAACATTTACCTTTGGGATCTGCTGACACTTCAAGCACCTTTTAGAAGCACAGAAATTAAATAGGTAGTAAGAGCTGGTTACAGAGTTGATTAAAGTTAGAGCCGTGCTGAGCATCCTGGGAGATGCAGTTCATTTGTAGTTTGCTGCATGAAAGGTTGCTGTTTTTTTGAAGGCAGCCTAGACAAAGATTTCTTTTCCATTAATGCTTTATGGACCCTCAAATTTTCACCATAATCAGTAGAAATATAACTTCTTTATATTGTCAGAAAATACCAAGCTGGGTTAGGACAAGTAAACAACTCTGTGAAAGAGATTAAAGTATATCTAGAAGCAAAAAAATTGTAGGGAAGCACCCTCTGTTTATCTCTGTGTCCCATTGGGGAATTTTTTCTTAAAGGGGTTGTAAAGGTTTGTTTTTTATTTTCTAAATGGGTTCCATTTTGACTGTTTGCTATCATCTTTTGCATTTATCCGTTTTTTTTTTTTATTTTTTTGTTTTTTTTACACAAGCCTATCTTTTGTCTCTTTATTTTCCTTCACTTTGCGGTTTTATTTTCACCACCCATTGTCTGTTTTCGCTACCATTGCTGCTGTTTTATTTGTAACACGTGTGAGCTCATCGAACGGCCCTGATCCAGCAGGATCTCAGAGAATTAAATTCATAATTAATTGACCTGTAGGACTCTGTTCATACCTCCACCATAGAAGGGGAAAATCTCTTGGTGAACCAGTGACACTCGCCTCAAGGGATGTTGGCGGTGGAATGATTATCGGAGAGATACAGGTCATGCACCAGCAATCCTATAGTCTAGCAATATATAACAAGAGTCGTTCTTTCTAGTTTGCAGACCTCCTACAATTATATGTGTCATGTAGTCTTCCATTCCCCAAGGCTTTAGCTCCTTGGAGGGAAGATTACTGCTGGACATACTCTGCCATAGTCATAGAAGCACGATGGGAATTGAAAAAATTCTATACGTTATAAGAACTATAGGAATCAGTATATTTAAGATCAGAGCTGTATTTCTTCTTCTTTTTTTTTTGCTGAATATAAAACAATCAGTCTTCCAGCTTTGACTCTCCATTTTCTACTCTGAATCTGGTTTGTGGTTGTTGGGTAAATGGACAATTCTTGTTAGATGAGGTATAAGATAGTTGAAAGGTAGAAGCTAGTTACTTTCCTTAATATCCTATTATGGATGAAAGATATCTATGTGACAATGGTGGCAGGTAGATGTCTGCCAATCCTTAAAGTGGTTGTAAATGTTCAAGTTTTTTTTTTTTTACCTTCATGCATTCTATGTCTACCAGCCCCCCTAATACTTACCCAAGCCCCACCTTGATGTAACAATGTGCACGAGAGCCATTTCCATTTTCCTAGCTGAAAATGCTAATAGTCTGAATAGTACACGGATTAACGCCGATCGTACTGTAGACAGTTTGAATCTCTGCCGCTACAGCAGGGATCGGCCGAGATCCGAACAATGTATGGGCAAGCATCCATTAATCAACCTAAAACGGGTGCATTTGGAACGGCAGCTCCATTTGGTCTAGAAGTGGTATGGTAGCATCACGTATGGGGAGAGCCGGTTATCTGCGTATCATGTTTAGCGGGTGTCAGAGTTGGGAGTGGGATGCTTCTGATGTCGGACAACCAGGGGAGCCAAATTGTGGTGAATTTGCTCATTGTTAAATGTGTTTTGGCAAAGAGGAATTCAATCTGGCAGTGGTTGTTACTGGGTGAGAACAGTAGAGAGTGGGGGGGGATGGAAGATTTGCAAGAGCGTGCTATTGCTAAATGGGCTGCAATAAAGATATGTGTAACAATGGCATGATATTTAGATGGCCTTGATGATAGGCCTAGACCAGGGGTCTTCAAACTATGGCCCTCCAGTTGTCCAGGAACCACAATTCCCATCATGCCTAGTCATGTCTGCGATTGTCAGAGTTTTACAATGCCTCATGGGATGTGTAGTTCCGAAACAGCTGGAGGGCCGTAGTTTGGAGATCCCTGGCCTAGACCAAAGAGCCAACAGAGGTGTGAGTACACATGAGATACCAGTAATGTCTTGTAGGAGATTGGCAATACTTTTTCTTTTCATACTTTTCTATTTGCCCATCACTATGTCACCCATTCTGCCAATGGGGACTATGTTAGGCAGACCTGGTCCGCTGTTGTCACCATCAGGAAGCCCACCTTGAAAAAGACAATTGAGTTGCCTCAAGAAAACAATGTGGCTGAAGGGGATCAGCAGCAAAGGATGAAACAAAAATGTTAAAAATAAATTTTCGGCATGGCTGTTTTTAACGGCACAGTGCTTTACCAAAAAATATATTTAGTTTGGATTTACATATACCGTCTTTATCGGCGTATACTGTGCACTTTTTTCACCATAAAATCAGGGGAAAATCGTGAGTGCGCGTTATACGCCGATAGCATACCTCGGAGGGGGACGAGCGCCCGCCGGAGATCACCGAGCCATCATCTCCTCTCGGCTCTCACTCAGCTATCACGTCACACACGCACAGTCCCGCCTCCGCCACCAGCATTGGACCAGTGTTCTGTCTATCACAGGAGATGGTCCAATGCCGATGGCGGAGGCGGGACTGTGCATGTGTGATGTGAGAGCCAAGTGGAGAGGAGATGACGGCTCAGTGATTTTTGCGGCGGGCGCTCGTCCCCCTCTGAGGTATGTGTGTGAGAGCCGAGGAGAAAGGCGATGACGGCGTGATTCCAGCGGGCGCTCGTCCCCCTCCTTCCCCTCTGATGTATGTGTGTGAGACCCTTAGATTGCTTCAAAGCTGTTTATTTAAAAATATTTTTTTCCAGAAAATTCCCTCTTAAAATTGGGGTGCGCGTTATACGCCGATAAATACGGTACTTTAAATCCCAACCCCAGGTAACTAAAAAAAAAAACTACCCTTTGCAGGGGTAGGGCTGCACCTGCACTGCAAATAGTTAATTGCTCATTTAGGTCTAGGGGAGCAAAACATGTATTCGATGCTTCAGACCTCACTGATGCTAGACCTATCTCTGCAGTGTCTTCTCCCATTAGCAGTGTAGGCTCCTGACGTCATCAAGATTAAAGCATGGTCCATAGCCCTGCATTGAACGCGTTGACACGAGGGACAGTCCACCTCAGCTCCCTCGTCTGATGGTGTTTCGGAGGATCGGGTAAGTAAGTGTTCTTCCTCTCCCCTAGAAAAAAATAGCAATTAACTCTTGCACTGCAGAGACAGCCCCACTACAAGGTATACATGTACATTTTCCTGGAGCTGGGCTTTGAATGGACTTAGAATAAAAAGCTGACAAAGGCTTTATCCTTTTCCTATGTCTGAAGCTAAGATTCACTTCATCCTCCAATTGGCTGGAATTCAACTTTTAAAGTGGTCCCTTTTTCTGGAAGTTGTTACGCAGTAAAGGACCGCGTAGCTATAGAGGCACATGAAAGGGTTCTGCATAATGAAATAAACCCTCTTAATGATTGAGGGGGACAGTGATGGGGAATTATGGCCTAACTCTTCCTGCTGCATCTTTTCCTTCTCATTACCCATCCCTGTCAGAGTCTCGCAGGGACTGAGCTCTTAGACGGAAGGTAAAGCTGTTTACATAAGAAAAGCGAGATTTTGTTCTGGGTCACAGGCTTTCATTAAATTCGTGTCAGTGGCTGTGGCGGAGTCTGTTAGCATGCCGGAGACTCTGATATTCTTTATAGACTCATGAATCAAATGGGATAGCTGCCACTGGCGAGTCAAAAATGTGTACAGAAATGACCAGAACATTTTTTTTCCTTTTGTCATTGGCTCCTGGGATCCTTCACTTCATGTTTTAAGCTTGGCTAAAATAATTTGTCCTCCTAGCTCCCTATGGGATGCCAGTCACACAACGTCATTCTTTAAATCTGTCCAAGATAGGCCGGCCAGCTACATCCTTGAATGTCAATACCTCAGGGCTCATTCACACCCTGTGCAGTGACCTTCGAATTTCTGCACCTGATTAACGCAAGGGCAATTGTTTTCAATGTGCCCCGTTCCCACCACAATGGTAGGTGTGGAAATTGAGCTCTGCTCCACTGTGGAGAATAGTGAATGACATCACATTTCAATAAACATAAAAGTAAACCATATTTTGCATTGTAATACAATAGAAGGAATAAAAAGGCAAGGCACTTTAAAGCACAGTGTAGACACCAGCTCAAACACTAAACACATGGAATGAGGTGAAACGGGTTGTAAAGGTTCTTCTTTTATTTTCTAAATAGGTTCCTTTAAGCTAGTGCACTGTTGGTTCACTTACCTTTTTCCTTCCATTTCCCTTCGATTTTTTTTTTCTTTGTCTGAATTTCTCACTTCCTGTTTCTCCTCAGTAAGCTTGCCCCCATCACCCGAGCCATTCTGGCTGGGGGTTAGTTAGCGTGCTCACCCCCTCCCTTGGGACAACATCCCTACGGGTAAACGGCTTCAAGCCAAATGCTACTTCAAAGTTGCAATGTTAATATAATCACTATAAATAAGCTTTACCTACCAAAAGATTTGTTGTTCTGTTCAGCCGGTCTTGTAATTCACACGATATAGTCAGTTGGTTGAGACCACCATTTCCTATTTTAGATTTTTTATTTTTTTATTTCAGCTTGTAAGAAATGTGGTGGTACAGAGTATTTCATTCACAAGTAGACTTGAGGTGACAAAGCAGCACCAGGAAATGATGATTTCACCTGCCAGGCTTGGCAGTTTGAATGTTTTTTGGATCAAACAATTGGCTGAACAGGATTATAAATGTGCTTTTACCCCTTGGCTTAACTTTCCCTTAGACCCCTTTCACACAAAGGCAGTTTTCAAGCGTTTTAGCTCTAGAAATGGCCTCTTAAAAGCATCTGAAAACTGCCTCCCATTCAGTGCAATGAGTGCTTTCACACTGGGGCGGTTCGCGGTTCGCTTGTGGGACGTTGGAAAAAGTCCTGCAAGCAGCATTTTTGGGTTGGCTTGGGAGCACTATAAATAGTACATTAGCATTATGGTTAATGGGAAGGATACTTGCTATATTTGTGGTCATTGGAATTTACCCCCCTCCCTACAGATAGATAAAAAGATCATAGGTGGTAGTGGTTACTTATCTGAGAGGTAGGAATTTCCCATTGCTCACAGAATCCTTGGCCACCCTTTGGAGGAACCCTAGAGTTCCATGGACAGTAGTTGAGAAAGGCTGAAATGGATGGACAGCCGGTGTGTGTTGAGACTAGTTAGTGTAATTTTTTCACAAAAAAAGTGCGCTTGTAAGACCGCTGCGCAAATACGGCGTGACAGAAAGTATTGCAACGATCGCCATTTTATTCTCTAGGGTGTTAGGATAAAAAAAATATATAATGTTTAGAGGGAAGAAGATGGCAGTGAAAATAGTGAAAAATAACATTAGAATTGCTGTTTAACTTGTAATTCTTAACTTGTAATACCAACGGCCACCACCAGATGGTGCCAGCTTACACATCTGGTGGTAATAACTTGTAATACCAACGGCTCACCACCAGATGGCGCCCCCCTTCCAAGCCAAGTCACCAGGACCCCATTTCTAGTCGCCATGGCGACCTGGATTTGTCGAGCCCTGTACTAACTAGAGCTTGCTTTCCTAGGCAGGACATTCATCGAAGCTTCCCTTGGGAACTTGGAGCCAGTGGCAGTGATTAGAAAGGTTTATGAATATTCGGGCACATTATTAATAAAGAATGTACTGTACAATGTTTCCCAGCTTGCTTATCATGCAATATGTTTAAAATGCTGAGTGTTTGCTGTGTGCGTTCTGTTGGCGAGATTCTTCGTTGCACTTCCTGACCTGGAGATGCAACAGGAAGCTGAGAGGAAATATCTACAAAGTGACAGGTGTCCCTATTGAAAGATTTAACACAACTACTTGCTCTGGTGACAGCAAAAATGTTATATTTCCCGTCATTATCTGTCTCGGGGGTAATGGTCACCTTGACGTCTAGTGAGCTAGTAGCTATTGGGAACGGAGAACGTTAAAAAAAAAAAAAAGCTTCTGCTCATTCCGTACTCCAAAACTAAAACAAAGTGACTGACTTTACGTACACTTTTTAACTGCTTAAGCCATGGACCATTTTGGATGTTAAAGACCAGAGCACTTTTTGCGATTCTGTGCTGCGTCGCTTTAACCGACAATTGCGCGGCCGTTGCTCCCAAACAAAATGTACGCCCTTTTTTTCCCACAAATGGAGCTTTCCTTTGGTGGTATTTGATCACCTCTGCAATTTTTTTTTTTTTGCGCTATAAACAAAAAGAGCGACAATTTTAGAAAAAAAGTTTTTGTTTTTTTTTGCTATAAAAAATATCCCCCAAAAATATATAAAAACTTTTTTTTTTTCCACAGTTTAGGCCGATGCATATTCTTCTACATATTTTTGGTAAAAAAAAAACGCAATAAGCGTTTGGTTTGCGCAAAAGTTATAGCTTCTACAAAATAGGGGGCTGTTTTTTATGGCATTTTTATTATTATTTTTTTTTACTAGTTTATGGCGGCAATCAGCAATTTTTATCGTGACTGCGACATGGCAGACACATCGGACACTTTTGACACCATTTTGGGACCGTTGTCATTTTTACAGCGATCAGCTCTATAAAAATGCACTGATTACTGTAAAAATTACACTGGCAGTAAAGGGGGTAATGATTAGGTGGCGCTGCAGGGGTTAAGTGTTCCCTAGGAAGTGATTCTTACTGTTAGGGGGCGTGGCTACACATGACACGTCACTGATGACTCGATCATGGGGAACGGTCATCAGTGACAGTGTCATTAGACAGAATAGGGGAATGCCTTGTTTACAAAGGCATCCCCCTGTTCTGCTCTTGCTGACCGCAATCGCGGGACTCCCGGGAACATTGAGTTCCCGGGACCCACGACCACACTCGAGAGGCACACGGCAGGCGCCCGCTGGGCGGCAGATTCAAATGGACGTACCTGTACGCAAATCTGCCTGCCCGTGCCATTCTGTCGACGTAAATAGGCGTGCGGCGGTCTTTAGTCAGAAAATGAATTCCTGCTAGATCACTTCATGCTGGCCCCTTTTGCAGGTATAGCTTTGTAAAGCGTTAAAAATAAGTGTCTATACTGTTTTAAAATCTAGTAATACATTGTCTCACCCTGCTCTGCACATGCTCAGTTGCTTTCTATTTTAGACACTGTGCTGAGTTTGTAAAGGCCGATCTGCTGACAGCCTAAAGATTCACTGCTGTTCAGGGGATCTGGGCTTCAGCAAAATGGCAGCCTCCAGCAAGAAGTAACAGGAGCAATGCTCAAGGCAATTTGCAGCACACACTAGATTTGGTAGCATAATTATTAACGTGAAATGTTTGCTCCTTGCTAAAGAACGTTATTAAGTTATTATGGGTAAAGTTCCACTGAGGATCAGAGTTTTGCGCGTTAAGAAAGCCCATATGTTGTGATTGGGCTGGTAGCACCCTATAATGCATGGAAAAAATGAATCTGCATATACTATGTGCATTGTGGTGAGCTGTATTGCAGGCCAGCTTCTGTACATGTGCATTCAGGTGCCATCCTAAATGTATAGCAATTAACATGGTACTATTGCAATTGATCTTGTGGATGGAGAAAGGGTTAAACCCCCCCTGTATGGAAGAGAGATTCCAGGGGGGGGGGGGGGTCGTCTTCTCCTTCCAGCGCCTGCCATTCAGTGTAGCAGAGCATTGCAGGCCCCTGTGGCAGCAAATGGATTAAAAGTGTGGTTTCACTTTCTTGGTCCAATAAATCTCTTTGAACAAATTGCCCTGACTTTGCCATTTTCATCCTGCTCACATACTTCATCATCAGAACCCCCAGGAGCCCTCAAGTAAAAATGGATGCACATATACAGTCACTTATGAGTGAATTTCCAAGCCACGGCGTAGGATCTCAGCGCTGTGACTTCGCAGATGATTAACAAAGCTGCGTGTAATGAAGGAAACGTGGCGCGTGTCTGTGTTTTCACACTACGGGTGTATGTTTGACTGATGGCCAAGACGATGGTACTAATGAAAACTTGCTGCGAACACTCGTCCTGTGGGAAAACAACATGGCTGCCTTTCAAAATCTACCTGTTGTAGATTTATTTGAAGGAATGCCATTTTATTTATTTTTAAATCCACTGTACATACAGTATCAACGTGAACCGTTGAATGCAAGTCAGCATGTGCAAAGTCCTATTCCTAAAAATGTTACTTGCCCCTACGTTCTGACATACTGCAGTTAAAGCGGAGGTCCCACTAAAAAAAAAATTATTAAAAGCCAGCTGCTACAAATAATAATTGGCACTTACCTGTCCAGGGCGCCCGTGATGTCGGCAGCCGAAGCCGATCTGACGCTCGAGGATCGGCAGCTGCCACCGCCATACTCGCTAAGGAAATCAAGAAGTGAAGCATTGCAGCGTCACTTCCTGGTTCCCTGCTGCGCATGTGCGAATCGCGCTGCGCTTCTTCACTGGTCCCCACTGTGTTCTGGGAGCTGTGTGTTTCCCAGAAGACAGCGGGGGTACAGAGTAGGCGCCGGAAGTGGCGTAGATCACTGAGGTGATCTATGCCAGGAAGTGGGAGCAAATACCTGTATTAGACGGGTATCTGTCCCCCCCCTCCCCCCTGAAAGGTGGCAAATGTGAAAGGGTGTCATTTTCTAAAGGGGTCATGCCGTGACTGGCGGCTCCCAAGCCCATGACGCCGGCCAGTCACAGAGCCGGAGTTTGCGGCCCCGGAAAGGAGAGGGATGAAGATGGATGCTCGCTGCAAGTGGGGACAGCGGTGACATCGCAGGCTTCGGTTTCAGGTAAGTGGCACATAATGGGCTACTATCCGATGCATAGTAGCCCTTTATTCTTTTACCTTTGCAGGGGAAAAAAAGCGGAAGTAAAACCCATCAGGGTTTACTTCCTCTTTAAAGCCCTGTTCACACCTGAGCATAATGCAATTGCAGGCAGAATCACGCGATTCCAGAATCGCAGCAAAATGAGGTACGTGGTTGCGGTGCCATAATTTTTAAATGGCACCCCAACTGTGGGGAAAATTTGCGACGATTGTCATTTGACAAAATCATCGCAAAACACGCAATGCCAAATGCACCTGGCTCGGCGCCATAATTTTGGTACGTAAGATTCTATTTGGCGCGTTTTTGGAGCAGAGGGAGGCCCATTTTCATTTCCGGAGCCATTGTTGACATGTGCTGTGTTGGACTACACAGGAAGAAATCTAGGCTTGAGTCCTGCTTTCACTCTTCGTGACAATGGTTATGGGACATAGGCCGCAATAAAAACCTGACAGAGGTTCTAACACTACCCACCACTATTTTCAGAACTACAGAAAAAAGTTTTTGGCTTTAGATGAAGTGGAGCACTTACTGGAAGCCTGAGATATTGCTTCGTACATTTATAGTAGACGGCACGTGAATAGTTGCAAACTCTATAGTTGGTGCACATTGGCTTTGTTCATTATATTCCATACAAAGAGCCTTAAGAACTCCAATAGTTGGGACTTTAAAATAATGAAGCAATCGTTTTGTGGTTCCTTTTTTTTTTTGTCTTCTGAGGCATTGGAAAGCCGGAATTATTGGGAACGTGTGAATTCTTGTGTTCTTTTGTTTGGGGACAACAAAGAGTAATGGGATGTAAGTTTAGAAAGTGACTGACCCGTTACTAGGGATCACTGACCTGTAGAAAGTCATTTCCCACCGCCTGCCAGTATGTAGATTTACCAGAAAGTGATTGGTTAATACGCTGAAGAGGATTTCTTTACCTTGTTCCTCGCCATTGTTAGGATGCTGATGGTAGGCTTACAGCAGGGCTGCTTCATCTGCCGCGTTAGAGGTCTTTGGGGAAATTGAATTACGCACAGTTGAAGGACCATTATTCTCTTCTTTAGTTGATGATAAATGTCTGCACCTGATTTAACTCATCAACCTGCTGAATGCCAAGGAATGTGAGCTTTTGTAATTGAAATTTTAACCAATGTGAGACGAATAGATTATTAGAGGAACCATGAAAGACAACTGTGGCCGTAAGTAAAAAATAATGTTTTATATAGATTAAGGGGATTCCATTCTGAGTACTAATTTTGCATAAAGTATTTATAAGCTCTACATCCAATTTTCAGTATGTTTGAAACCATTCCTCACTGGTTATATAGAGTAGTAACAGCACTTTCTGTTCAAGATTGACGGTTGTGTCCCACATACCATGGGGTTAGTGTGGCTGCAATGTATTGTTAATGTAGTGGTGTCTAATGGCAGTGTGGTGCTGCAAATGTATTTGTGCTCTTGTTCTCCATCCTGTTTAGTGCTAGTTGGAACGCTCCTGTTTTCTCATGCTTCCTTAGTTTTCATTCATTGTAGACACAGGGTTTAGAAAAGCACAATTTTTTAGGGGGGGGGGGGGATGCTAGCTTTAAACTGTAAATATATATTTAAAGTATATGTATAGTGCTCACTGTTAGATTTCCCCCTACCTCCTATGGGATAGCAGACAGCAGGTTTTGACATAAATATTCCACAACTACCTTATTTTGGAAAAAATGTTTGGCCGTGGCCTTTATTATTGGCTTTAACATTTTTTATTAACAATAAGTTCAACTTTAATGAAAACACGCAAGGAAAAGGGCTCAGCCACTACGGCTCAAGCTGTATAATAAATAAGGGGAAACTCCCCACAAACAACTCATACCTTCATTTAACTTATATACAGTGTAAACGGTCCCCCTTTTCAGGTGAAACTAGCCACATAATAACTTGAAAGCCTGCGACAAAGGGAGGGCGGGAGGGAACACCGCAGCTGCTGCTACTGAGGCGACTGAGCCTTTAGGGCTCTGAATCCCCCTTTTTATTTACAAAAACCCTCACAACAACCCCCTTATCTGCCCAGATACAGCGGTCACCTGACCCTCTCTAGCAGCCAAGGACCAATTGTTGTTCTTCCCACACTTTTCAGTCTATAGGAGGTTGACCAATAATAGTCTAGTAACCCCCTGAACTGCCCAGCTACAGCTACCCCTATCACCAGCTGTCCAGTATCCAATAGGAACCTTTCCCTCCCTTTCTGTTACTGAGGGAAAACTAAAGAACTCTGCTGCCGCAATCCCATGAGGCAAGGGGGGCTTAAAATGTCTTTCCCCCTTTCCTTACATTCTGGCATCACTTTCTGGCCTGGTGACGAAATAGGCAGGCTGACCCTTTCCAGTGGGCTCATATGGCAGGAACGACCTGACAGAGGACCTAACCCTTCCATACACGATACAAAGCTACAACAGTGGTGTCTATGCATACATATGAATTCATGTTTGATTATTACTGGCAGTATGTTAAATTCTAAAGATTTCTCCTCTTAATAGTGACTTTTGGTCATCCCCCTAGAGACCCCCAGACATATAGATTGGTTGGATGTTATATCATAGCTGCCATAGTGATACCCACTATACCCATTAGAGTTTAGTATATTTCCGTAGTTATAAATGTATCTGGTCTGCACAGAAAATGCAGAAAATGTTCATTTTTCCAGCTGAACGGACTCAGTTAATTTACTTTTTGGTTCTATACTCGGTGTCTGCTTATTTTTATTAATCTGAATACACACCTTGAAAAATGGCTTTGCATTAATCATGTCGCTGAGGAAGGTGCAGTGTTTTTAGGCTTTTCTTTAATCAAAAGGAAATGTTTCTGAAAGTCATTTTTGTCACCGTTCTAAAGTAGATGAAATAAGTGTGCTGGAACAAACGTCTTCTTTTTTTATTTTTTTTTCTATTCTATCTGTGTATATCCGTTATCTCCAGGCGTGGTGCAACCCTTCAGGCCTCATTCATATGGCTGGTTAGGGTGGGGATCACAAGTGCGTGTGATCAGCTATAGCCAGCAAACCAATACAGATCAGTGATGGGCCTTTACGTGCCACCGCTGTCTACATGCAACTGCACGTTGAGCGCTTGGGGACAGATGTGTGGCCCTGGACGCAAACTGCCTGGGTCCAGAGACCTTTATCTGACCCTAATCCAGGGTGGATTTGATTTAAATCAAGTCTATTTAAATCACAATTTAAATTGTGATTTAAATCGCTAGTAAAAAGGCTTGATTTAAATCAACATGATTTAAATCATAATTTTTAAAGAGCAACTGTCATTTCTGTCCCGCAGGGGCTCCTCCTCTGACCCGCTGTTGACTCACTGACAGTCCCATTCACTTTAATGGGATGGCTGGTAATGCGGCAGTGACACAACAAAGTGAGGGACATGGCGACAGCAGGTGAGTGGATTTCCGAGAACAGGCGCTGCCATGATGGGTCTGATATGACAGGTGTTCTTTAAATGTAAGGACTTATTCTTGCTGGTAGTTAGAATCTTTAATATTTGCAAACAAAATGAAGGTTTCCTAAGCTTTCAGGTTAATAAAATAGCGATATTAGAACCGATTCAATCATACAGTTTTAAGTGTACATAGATGGATCTGAAATGACAGGTGCTCCTTTAAATGTAAGGACTTATTCTTGCTGGTAGTTAGAATCTTTAATATTTGCAAACAAAAGGAAGGTTTTCTATTTAGAATAATAACCTTTCAGGTTAATAAACCGGCGATATCAGAACCGATTCGCTGTCAGAACTTTCCTCACTGAGTTCTGCAGACAGCTCTCTGCCCCCCCCCCCTTTTTTCTCCCCTCAAAGCTTGGACAAGTTGTATAAATTCTGAACTTTAAATAGCTGTGGAGAATACTACAAATAAATAGGTACAACATATATAGGTGGATTTGATTAATGTACGGTATCACCCCAGGCTCGTCATGTCACTGGGTATACAGAGGGCCACTTTCACACATGCGGACTGTTCGTTTTATCAGTTCAATCACATTTTTTTTTTTTTTTTAACATTTACATCCGGTTTGTCATCGGATGTATGAAAAAACTGACAAACGGTCCTCATGTGTGAAAGGGGCCCACAGGACTGTTTTTCTTTAAAGTGGTACTAAACCCTTTAAATAATTTTCAGCAAAGGAAGGTGCCATCTTGGCCTCTGTTTGATCTTCAATTATCATGATGCTGTTCATGTGATCAGTTCTGATAGCAGCCATTTGATGTGTTGACAGTTTGAGAACATAACCGATGTGACAGTTACATTGCCGGCATGTGCCAGAAATGTAACTGTTTTTTGAAACGGTTGAATCAGTGGGTTTCGTTCCGCTTTAAGCTACGTTCACAACCAGTCAGAATCGTTATTTTCTTGCCGGCACTTCCAAACAATGATTGTACACATCTTGTGGGACCAGCAGGAGCTGTCAGGTTTCTTTGTCCAGACAGTGTGCCTCCAGGGTTGGCTTTTCCGTGGAGCTTCTGGCCGCACACAAACTGGCAATGGCTAAACAGCTCGTTTTGCATGCAGCCATTGCACATGGTGTCCCTGCATCCAGAGGTGGCATTTAGCCGCCCGTGTGAACGTAGCCAAAAGCAGAGGCAGTTTATGCGGCTCCTTTTTTTCAATCTGTCAAATTAGAGGCTTTATTCTCGTTTCCATGGATTGCTTTAGATGTATAACTGTGGGCTGGTTGCCTGTCTCAAGAGCTGAGCAAATTACGTTATCATTTAGAATGGTAAGAAAAGGAAGTTTCCTCAAATCGCGGTTTCCTTGAGGCAATCTACTGTTGTGCTGTTCCTCCTGGGTTGTCTGCCTTGATCTTGAGTTTTCCTCCTCACATCCAATCCTGTCAGAGCTCCTGTGAGACTAGAGAGAGAAATTTAAAAAGTGGAAATGCTAGATCCTCCAGGAGATCATATTCAGCTTGTAGAGCGTTTCTCCAGGAAATGTTCTATTGTATATCCCAGAAGATCTTCACCCTCATATATGTCTCATTACGTATCTTCTGCCAGTCACTGGAACTGCTTGGGGGGGAAACTAAATTAATAGGACCCTTTCTGGTATTAAGCGTCACTTAGACATGTATAGTATACAGTTCCGGCCCAAGACATTGTGCTGCCTGATACCAAGAATGAAATGCTGCCCCCCCCAAAAAAAAAAATTACGACGACCAAAATGCCCAAACATCCATTATTTTATATCATGTTAACTAAAGTGGACCTATCATGGCTCTATACATGTATATAGGAGTATAAAAATCACCTGTCATGGCTCTATTCATGCTATTAACCCCACAGTGGAGCGGAGAGCAGAACGGGAGGAGCGGTCGGGCGGCAATTGGCCCCACAGTGGAGTGGAGAGCGGAGCTGGCGGAATGGGATGGCGTGCGGGCGGCAATTTGCTGCCCCCCCCTGAAAGTGCTGCCTGGTACAATGGTACCATCGGGTTCCATGGTAGGGCCGGCCCTGATAGTATACGCCTGTTTCCCAATCCCCCAGCCATGGTCTCAATGAAAAATACTTGGTTAACATAGTACAAACTTAAAGGGGTTGTAAAGGTTCGTTTTTTATTTCTAAATAGGTTCCTTTAAGCTAGTGCATTGTTGGTTCACTTATCTTTTTCCTTTTGATTTCCCTTCTAAATGTTTTTTTTTCTTTGTCTGAATTTCTCACTTCCTGTTTCTCCTCAGTAAACTTGCCACCCTTATCCGAGCGGTGGTTAGTCAGCCAGAAACGCTTACTGAACAGCTTACAGAGGAGGAACAGGAAGTGAGAAATTCAGACAAAGAAAAAAAAACATTTAGAAGGGAAATGGAAGGAAAAGGTAAGTGAACCAACAATGCACTAGCTTAAAGGAACCTATTTAGAAAATAAAAAACAAACCTTTACAACCCCTTTAAGCAATTCAAAATGAACATATGAAAGACATACAGAAGAGGGGTTAGGTATTCTCCTCATGTAAAAATGATCTGTGTGTCCATGTATAGGCAGCTGAAGGTATATCAAGTCTTGTATAGATTTCTTACGAGAAGTAAGATTACCCTAACACTTTTCCATCTCTTAAGCTTGCTTATTGGTCAGCGAGGTTGTTCACCACAATAAAGTCGCACAACATTTTTGTTTAGCTAGAGCGGAGAATTACCCTAGGGCACATGTGTCAAACACAAGGCCTGCAGACCAAATTTGGTCCCCAAGGCCATTTCATATGGTTCTTGCACCTCCCCTGCAGCTGGGGTACACCCCCTCGTCTCTGCCCCACCTTGTCTCCATAGTCGACAACAGAGAGAACAGATCTCCTCTGCCAGAACCTGCACTTCTCTGTGCAGTCGTGGAGAGGCTCGTCTCTGCGCCCCCGTTTCAGCAGTTGGCAGCAGAGAGAAAGACAGGCCTCCTACAGATCCCTGTGCCTCTGTGCAGCTGCAGTACCACCTTGTCTTGACCTTCCCTTGTCTCCGCAGACTCCAGAAGCTAACTCAAGTCCTTCCCCAGACCCTGCCCTTTCTGCTTCCCAGATCCGCCCGCAGCTTCTTCCCGGCAGCAGAAGCATAAGGGGGGGGAGCAAGGGGGGGTGGGGTGTTGTGATGGGTGGGTGACTCCTGCTGGTGGAAGAGAGGGGGGCTCTTAACATATGATGTAAGGGGGTGTGGGGTGCTCTGGACATCTAATCTTACAGATGCAATCAGTCCTTTGAGGGCAACCATATTGCTGATGCGGTCCGCAATGTAATTGAGCTGGACATCACTGCCCAATGGGTTTCATTTCTAATTTGGTAGTTTTCATCCTAACCTCTTGTGTGGTTTCCAGTACTCCTCCGGCTGACCCCTAAGTCGCTACTAGGGATGAGCGTGTGCTTGTTCCAAACTGGTTTAGGTCTGATCCCATTTCTGGTCCGATGAGCTGTGGGCAGGGAATACCACACCCTGCTGCTGATGTACCCAAAAGGGCAGAGATTCTTGTGACATCATTGACCGGATATAGCCACATGGATTAGGTCAATGATATTGCCCTAACATGGCCATGTGGCCATATTAAATCAATGTTATTAGCATCCCCACCCCTTTTGTGTACATTGGCTCTGGGGGAAGGGGATTCCCCACCCACAGCTCGTTGGCCTAGAAATGACAGCTGACTTTTGTGTTCTAACATAAGCCTGTTCAGAACAGACACAAGCTCGTCCCTAGCTGTGACGTAGCAGTGGGCAGGAGGAACCACGGCACATTGACAGCAGACTAGGAAATGAATACTTCAGTTTCAGATTCTGTAGGTTCTTTAGCCACTGGTTTCTTTTCACTATTGTATTGACCAGAAGTGTGGGCAGCAGGAGAGGTAACTTCTCTTTGCAAGAAGTCATGTATTTTGAACATTGATTTGTCACTTTAAGGCCCATGGTGATTTTCAAAAATATGTGCATATAAAGGTCTCCCCCTCAAACAACGCACACTGAATTTATTTACACATATAAGTCAGAAATTTCTGTTGAATGGTGAATATTCAAAGAAACTACACCCTAGGTCTAACTTCCTAAAGGGTCCATTTACATGCGCTGATTGCAATGCCCTATAAAACAAGCGTTGCAATGTGCTAAAATGTATGTGTCTAACTTTGCAATGATAAAAATAGTATCTGTTCCCATGTCGGTAATGCAATGCAGTGCGTTTTGAAAAATGCGCGTCCATTTTAATGCATTTAATGGCCCATGTCGAAAGCATATGATATGCATTTTGATGCAATGACAACATGCGATAACAAGCATTGATTTACCTGCTTTAAATTCTAAATTCACAAATGCGCGCCAATTGCGTCTTAGCAGAGAAAGGAAGTACGACACGCAAGACTGCACCTGCCTGATGCTACAGAAAAACGTACCTATAAATGGACCCCAATATATTGCTTGTGAGGTTAAATTGCATAAGAAAATTTACTGCTATAAACTGTTGTGTATTGTCCTGTATATCTTCCCAGCTATTCATGCTGTTGGTGTGAGAAAATTATCTGTATTACACAAGGCCAAATCTCTATTGATTGAGCGACCCTGCGCAGACGTATACGCTATTGACAGTTGCCGGTGTGTGCCGGGTTATCAGTTCCTCATTTGTCTGCATTACTATGTAGTGTTGTCAGGGATTCCTGCTCAATAGCTGCAAACAGACGGCTGCGGGGCAGTAAAAGTGGTGTGACCCTCTGTAACCGATTGATTCTTTTCTACTGCTAGGTAAAATATGAGGGTATTTGCTTGCTGTTTTGTTATGCATTTGCTGAGATATTTCATGACTTTTATTTAGTCTGTAAAAAAAAAACTAATCTTGATGAGAAAAAAAAATAATGGATTTGCAAAGAAAATAACTAAAGTTATTCTACAAAAACCCATACAGTATACCATAGCAATCATCCAGCTCTGGGTTGCTATATGAGCATGAGCGCTTTATGCAATTTCAGGTGTTTTCAGGCTTCATGCCGCTTACAGACCATAGTTTTTCCTGACGTTCAAAAACCCGTATTTTTTCACGACGTAAATCCTCTCCAGCCTGATTTGCATACATGTTCATGCAAAAAAACTTTCCGACCAAAGAGCGGTAACGTACAACACGTACGACTGGACTATAAAGGGGAAGTTCCCTTCAGAGTTGTTCCATGTAGGGGCATGCAGGCAGCCTATTGAAATCAATGACAGGCAGTTGGCTTCAAGGACATGGACAGACCTCTGTGTGTCCCGGAATGCACATCTGTGCAGGTCTAATTCACAGAGATCACAACATAGGCTGTATCCATGCATCGGACCAACACGGATGTGCAGTATGGGATGCGTGTAAAAGACTTTGCAGCCGGCCTCCTGTCGTTGATTTCAGCAGGCTGTCTGCACACCCCTGCATGCAATGCTGGGACAAGGCCATCCAGCATTCAAGGAAAAGATGCCAAACTGTGCCTCACCCCCTTCCTTTGTCCCGGCCCTGCCTGCATGGAACACCTATGCATCCCGGGCAGCTCCAGGTGTATGGCTAGTGTGAATGTGGCCATAGAGTAAGCAACTGACTGCATATCAGCCTATCCAGGGCTTCTCCGGAGCCTCTCCCATCCTCTGGAACTCGCTACCTCAATTTGTCTAGCTATCTCCTACTCAGGCCACTTTTAGGCAATCCCTGAAAACTCATCTCTTCAGGGAAGCCTATTACACCTCTAACGACTGAACCTTTAACTCTTCCGTCAGCTCATCCTTCACATTTATTACCTTTTGTACCACTTGCCCCACCCTATTGGATTGTAAACTCTTATTAACAGAGCCCTCTTGTATTGTTTTGGAACTGTACTGTCTTCCGTTTAGATTTTAAAGCGATGTACAAACTGTTGGCGTTATATAAATTCTGTATAATAACGCACGGGAACGCAGGCCATGCTATCCCTACATTCAAAACCTTAACACCCCAAGACAACCAATCACATTACCAATAAATGCCCACACACGTTTGTTTGGCGTAAAAAGATATTGATCCATTAATATCAATGGTTCCTTTCACATTGGGGCAGGGTGATTAAAAAAGTCCTGCAATCAGCATGTTTGTAGCGCTTAAAGCGCCTCAAAAACACCCCGCCCAATGAAATTTGCCTGCAAAAGCGCCTCAAAAACACCGCAAAATGGTTCTTTTGAGTCACGTGACCTTAAAAAAAAAAAAAAGCGCACAGCAAAAATGCTTAACGTTTTATGGGCCGTTTTCGAGCGCCTCAGACAGTGTGAAAGGGGTCTTGCTGTATCGGAGAAAGTGGTGCCCTCCATCTGGCTTTGCTGTGCAAATCTAAAGCATTGATTAAAATACAAACCCTTTAGCAGGTAAAGTGCTTCCTTCTATGAATTTCATCTGTATATTTGGCTGTTTGCCTGGAGTTCAGCTTTAATTGAAGTCTCTGGCCCATGTAATTGGTCATTTGAGAGCAATCACAGCTATTTTTAGTCATAACCATGACCATTATATAGGTGAATAAAGCAGGTCAACCATGGATATAGTCTCTCTTCCCACATTTCCATGTAAAAATTTAAGTGGTTCTACTGTTGCATGATCCTCTACTACTGCCAACAATACGATGCTTGGTGTAATCCTGTGCTGTCCATTTTGAATTGGCACCACAAGACCTTTTTCCAGCGCACCGTAGAACATGGTAACGTATTACCAGAAATGCTGCATGTGCAATTTTTTCTGTTGCATTGAGCAATTCATTACATTTTTATTATCCCGATGCAGGCTAATGCGCAATGTAATGTGCATGCATTTAATGCAATGCAACAGACCTGAGCGATGTGAGTGGGCCTTTTACCTTTTTTACATTGGCACCTCTACCAGGAAGATTAAAGGACAGCAGATTCTACAGCTCAACTCGGTCGCCCACCCCTTTCAATCGTTCCAAAGCCTGTACAGGCAACACAGGCCTAATATTATTTTTTTGACGGGACATAAATACATATCGTGTTTTTTTTTTTTCTTTGCTGTGCACGTTGACCTTTTTATTGGCTAACTGATGTTTGTAAGATGCCGGCTTGCAGAAACACTTATATCCTGAAAGCTTTTATTTCTGTAAACACGAGGAGGCCAATTGAGGAGAGCACTAGTGCGATTCTGAAAGTAGGCATCTGCGAATCTCCATAAACATCTGTTACTTAATACAGGTATTATCTCCTACTGAGACAAATGTCCTGCATCTCTACAGTAAGAGCACCTGAACAGAAATTTCACCCGATTGCGATTCGCTTATAATAACATAAGTGTTATTAATGTGAGTTTTTATTTGTATTTTTCTCGCCGCTCTTCCAGGATTGAAATAAAGCGCAGCAGTAGCTGAGAGGCCAGATGAGGTTGTCACTATGCTTACCATGAGGCTTAGACTGAATGTTCTGAGGGAAGATGTAACTACTTCCACAGTAGGCCAGAACTGCAGCCTGCGGCTTTCCAGCTGCTACCAAACTACAGTTCCTAGAAGTGACCGCAGAACATTCTGGATTTTGTTGTTCATTAAAAAATAGATTGGCTGTAAAAAAAATATGGCACTAAAATCTGCCAGGCGTCGGACAATGGGCTTGTCGGGCTTGAACAAAGTAAAAGCTGTCTCAGCAGAGCAGATTGTAAATCGATGGTTGGAATTTCAGATCCTCAAATGGACAGAATGATCAAAATTGGGTGCAACACATACCACATATCAGGTGGTCTCCAGTTTCTGAAGAGAGGAAAACAAAAAGCAGTAAACTGTACGATTTTAATAGACAAAAGTATCAGAACACTTCTTTGTGAAGGCATATTAGTCTCTGCTGGGATGTCCATCTCTGCTCGGGTCAGCTGTCTCTAAACAGTCCCTGCAAAGCCGTGTGAAGGGGAGCCAGTGTCCTGTCTGCCAGGTGACTTTTTCGGTTCTCAGGCGGCAACCAGAGTGAGGTCTGGAATGCAAGCTGCGGGTCTGGGATGAGTGTTGAGGCGCAACGTGAGGTGGGATGACGTCACGTTGCGCCTCCGTTTTGAGTAGAATGAGAACGTTGGGTCTTGGTATAAGGTGCATACAGACATTTTAGAATGTTCTAGGCTAGGAAATGTTTGCATGGTATAGGCCTATCTCTGTGGTCCATTGGAAAACAAAATATTTTTAATCTTTAAATGCCTTCTAATATCGACCAAAAAAGTAACAGAGTTTGATCTTCATCAAATTCCTACATGTATGATCAATTTAGGAGACCATCACAACTTCAGATAAAAGCACCATAAATTAAGTTGTTTTTAAATGCATACATTTTTCCATCCTAGTATAATATATATATTTTATTTGCTTGCATTGTGACTTTCTAGAAAATGTGACTAAAGCAGGAGTGAATTCCCAAGAACAGCCCCCCTTCCTCCTTGCACATCATAGCCTTCTCCTGGGAATGCCTAACTGTTCTCTGTGCTGGCCCAGCTCATCTGTTCTCCCTTCGCCTCCATACAGAACCTTTTCTGTATCCGCCAGGAGGGAGGTGTGAAGGGAAATACTTGGTTCTCTGCTCTATTCTGCAGAAATTAAGTCAGCAGCTACAAATATTGTAGCTGCTGATTTTTAATGACAGGACACTCCTCTGTCCAGGGAAGGTTCTTTGCTGGTCTTCAGGTCTGCGATTCAAACATATTAAGGAAGCATGCGGGGACTCCATGTGGCTTCACAGCTGGCTTGCCACTGCTCATGTGTGAGCCGCGCTGAATTTTGTGAATGGTCTCTCAGCCTTTTGGGACGTGTGGCTGTGGGCAAAGGGAGGGGGCACCAAACTTTCCTTGGACCACCTAGGCGATCACATATAAGGTGGCCAGGCCCAGCAGCAGGGCTTATAGATGTGTAGACAATACTGCAAGAGATCAATGCTTGTTAAGTTTAGAGGTGGTAGGAAAATCCGAGCAGCTGACCCGGCGTATAAGACTCCTCCTGATTTTTGGCCAGTTTTTTTAAGTGTAAAAGGTAGTCTTATACGCCAGCAAATACAGTAATCTTTTTTTATACCTCTTCATGGCAGGCTTCTTTGATCATTACATCCGATCTCCTTCTCCTCTAAACCTATTCAGCTGTCAGTGGCACTGTGAAGTCATCAAGTACAGTGCAGGGCCAATAGCTCTGCATTGTATGTGCGAACAGCAAAGGATCACCCACAGTCCAGAGCGTCAGGGAGAAGAGCGACAAAGCCCGCCAGAAGGTAAGTATTACACCGTATTCCTCATAGACCTCACAAGCATTTATCCCTTGCAGTTCAGGGGGGGCCCACTACAAAGGTCGTTTTTGTGTAGATCTAAGCATTTCAGCTTTAAACCCCCCAATCCCGAGTCTTTTGGAAAGGATTTTATTAAAGTGAATGGTGTGGTCCCTTAATGGGTTATCTATATGGGCAATCAATGTAGAGAACTATATTGTACTGAAATATCCAGGACAATTTGCAAAAAATAGAATTTTCACTGTTTATGCCCCTTGTAGCTCGTGATCAATGCAACTAGGGTTGCCACCTCATCCCTTTAAAACAGAACACATATGAATTACACAGGTTCTGTGGCTAATTAAGGTGGTAATTAGACTTTTGGTGCCTTACCTGCATTAAATCAGCCACAAAACATGTGTAATTCATATGTGTTCTGTTTTAAAGGGATGAGGTGGCAACCCTAAATGCAACCCACCCTTGTGGGATTTGTAGCCACGTCTGTTGCAACTAAAGAAAACAATGCGTTACAAGGAGAATATGGTATAAAACTGAGATTTTTTTCTTTTTTTTTCTTATGTGTATTTACCAGCTAGTGAGATTATTAAGTGTCTCTGCGGTATCGGTATACATATCGCTGCCTAATGATAGGTGGATTGATTAACGTATCAGTCATTTTCCACGGAATCCTAATGGGGTTATTTTCAGAATGTAAACATATTTACCGCGCAGTGGTAGGTGCAGATGGAGCCATTATTAGTGTGCCAGAAATCATTAGACAACATTGCTGCTCATATGCTGCTTGTTCCTTCTATAGACAGTCAAAAATAACATGGCTTTCCGTTATAGCATTGACAATGGCCCCACGACTAGAATTGATTTACTTGAAGGGAGCAAAACAATGGGAGATACAGGAATTCCTGTCGTATGAATGGAATGTTTTTTGTTTTTCTGTCCTATACATAAACTTCAAGAGCATTCTGGGGTCTGGTAGGTCACCTCATGTCATGGTAACGCCAATGTATACATTCCCTGCTGACCAGAGCACTGCAAGAAATCAACAGCTGGGAATGTGCTTAGAGGGGAACTTTAGTCAAATCTAAAGGGCCCCTTTACACTGCATTAAGACACACAGATTAAGTGCGTGTTGCGTTAAGGCCGACCATTCACTGTAAAGGGCTGCCAATGAGTGCAACACTCTCATTGGCAAGGTTTGATGGGTCGCTTTTCAGAATGAATGCAACTACATTGCACAAGCGTCATACTACCTTGCGCATTACTGCACCACAGTAGTGTGAATAATCCTATATCTAATCTTTTGCTATTTTTTTATGTTTAATAAAGATAGAGAATATTCACAGTGCTTGGGTTCTAAGCCGGTTCACACTGGGGCAAATCATCAGGCGACTCAGCCGCCTGACAAGTCGCGTCCCGTTCTATTCAATAGAACCGTTCTAATAGGAGCGACGCAAGTCGCTCCGACTTAGAAAAAGGTTCTTGTACGACTTTGGGGGCGACTTGCATTGACTTCTATACAGAAGTCATTTTGCAAGTCGCCTCTGAAGTTGTCTTCAGGTCGCCTTGCCGAGTCGCCCCCAAAGTCGTGCCGCTGCTGTGTGAACCGGCTCTAAGGGAGCAGCTAGCAAAAATTGTTGGTGACAAGAGGAGCATAAAAGAAAGGGTATATGCAGCGCTAGAAACAAATAAATAAAATCCAAGTATCCATAAACACTGGCAAAAAGTCCATATTTCTTATTGAAGTCATCTGACGTGTATAATCAGACAGACTAAAGTGAATAATATCATCCTCCACCGAACAGCAACACACCAGGCCTCCGACCCCCTAAGTATGGCTCACTAGGTGGCCGAACGAACATAATGTCTATCCACAAACTGGTCACGTCTTCACTAGGGCAACATGAAACTTGATCTTGTATAACCCTCATGGATGGGGAGTCCACAGGTAACATGCATTAAAATAAAAGAATACGACTCCTCATGGTGCAGCATATCAAGCTAGTGTAAAGTTTTATTCCAAAAGAATTTCAGAATACTCGCATTTAAAAACGAGCGTGTTTTCCACCCACAAGATGGCTGTGCGTGTAGCGTCATGACACAAGATCTTTGCTCCACCTACGCGTTTCGTCCAATGAGGAACATCGTCAATTTGTGAACAGTATCTTTTTTACTATTTTGCCAAGCACCATCTGAGAGTTCAGGCTAGTCTTGCAGTAGGGGATGGTTTCTGAGTAGGTGTCAGGACCTGGATCACCTGCTGGTGGCTCTGTGCTTCCCAGGGTGGAAGGTTCTAGTTTGTGTCCACCAGCAGGTGTCTCGCAGCAGCCAGATTCCAGTAATCAGTTTCCACCTGATGCTGGGGGGGGACATTTAGGTCCTCATCTACTAGTGCCTCTCGCACCAGTGTTTTGTGGATTCAGTTACTGTTTGCCATTGATCCGGAACTTGCTCCTGCTCTGTATTCTGTAGCCTTGTACCTGCTCCTCCTTGTGTGGTTGATTAGTTAGGTATTTTGTCACTGGTTGGCTCACTTACATTCGCTATGTGCTGACGTTTGGACTGATCTTCTTTCCTTGTAAATAAATCTCACTTAAAGCATACATAGTCTGGTCCCAGTCTCTGAGTGTAGGCACGCAAGATCTGGCCATCCCTGCTGCTGATTCCTGACAATAGGCTTACATGTAAATGTGAACCTACTTAAAATCTGAGTTCCGGCCAAAAAAAAAACACACCTAATTTAATGCAACCCAATAAACCCAAAGCACCCTGCAAGCTTCATCAAAATCACTTAGTGATTCCAACCCTGCCAGGTGGTAGTTTCCAAAAGGCCTGTCTTGCCTGGTAAAAAGTCTCTGAAAAGTGGAAATGCACACTGGACAGCTGCCTGGTTCTAAGTGTATCAGGCTTCAGCTTTGTCTTCTCCTAAGCCAGGGATGTGCAATTGGCGGACCTCCAGCTGTTGCAGAACTACAAGTCCCATGAGGCATAGCAAGACTGTGACAGCCACAAGCATGACACCCAGAGGCAGAGGCATGATGGGACTTGTAGTTTTGCAACAGTTGCATATTCATGTCCTAAACCATGCCCATTAACGCATTTCACCCACTTAATCGTAGACCTCTAGGCAACTTTCCTCTCTTTCATTTACATAATTTAATACTTTTATGTGTTCATTAATAATTTTTTTTTTTTTTTTTATTATGCAGCTAATGTAAGAATCTAAAACATATTGGTGTATGAGCCTTTTGCAATCCCCAGTAAAGCAGAACTCAGATTGGTAGATGGAAAGGCAGACGTTGGGGCCAGTCAGGCATGCCACATTTTATATATGCTGCTCATGCTGAGAGGAGAAGACATCAGAGTGAGCAAAGTGATTAACTCATCGGTCTGCTGCTCATTAGTCAGTGGTTGTACTTTAACATTTTTCTATAAAAGCACACTTCTAAAAGATTATTACCTTAAGGTCAGAGTTGAGTAGATTTTTAGTTGGCAGCCACTTGGCTGGATTGCAAGGATGGCCCATATGCGCTGATGACCTCATCTTTTTGGGTCCAAGGCTTCTGGTAAGAGGCTTATAATTGCATTGAAGTTGTCATGTGTGATAAGTACACTCATCAGGATATGGACTCTTGCATTGTGTGGATTTATCACTTTATTTTTTAAGAATTTCACATCTTCT
The DNA here is from genome assembly GCF_905171775.1 of Rana temporaria. Taxonomy (NCBI): domain Eukaryota; kingdom Metazoa; phylum Chordata; class Amphibia; order Anura; family Ranidae; genus Rana; species Rana temporaria. Next base: position 324,247,006 of record NC_053491.1, read on the forward strand.
ATTGTATTATCGTCACTATATTACATTGTTTAGTGCTGTTCTTGGTATTTTTTATTATTGCTGTTAATAATCGCATTTGAAGGGGAAGCACATTAATAAGCTGTGCTTTCCATTTAATATTCTGTATTCAGATATTTTTTTTATTGCGGCTTTCTCCTAGTTTTTATATTTTTACACATTGGCACACAAGTAGTGTGTGTGTGTGTGTGTGTGTGTGTGTGTGTGTGTATATATATATATAATGTGTGTGTGTGTGTGTGTATATATATATATATATATATATATATATATATATATATATATATATATATATATATATATATATATACGCCTTAAAAATTAAAATGCCAAAATACCACCCCTAAAACAAATGTAAGCTAAAAAAAAATTCACATAGCAAGAGCACATACATTCGTTCTGTGTGGGCGGGGCTGCAAATTGTAGCACTCCCTAGTGGCCAAACGCAGTATTTTCCATTTTAAATCAATTAACAGTCTTTCAGCACTGGAAATGGCCTAATAACATTTGTTTGTCCACCCTTTGCACAGAACACACACTTTTTTTACTGGATGAAATGTTAGGCATTTATTTTTGTAATGAATATACCAATTTATAGTGAACATTTAATATACTTTCCCTTTAAGTACATAAATGCTTTAATGCAACCTAATGCTATTAAACGAGAATAATTTTAATACCATATGCCACATAGAAATGTAATAAAGCACTGTCTGCTTTTTTTTTTTCTATGCCGTTTGTTCTGTGTTGGTTTCTATAGCACCCAAGCTAACACCTAGTCTATCTAATAATAGATCAGTTGATTTAGTGCATACGTCCATATTATTCCTGTCCAATTACTTGATCTTAATGGGGGCAATGTTCGGTCACTTTATTTGTCAAAATTCTTGATCATTAGCAATGCCATGCATGTGGAAGGGTGGTGATTTTTATTTTTGTTTAAAAAAATAATGCAATTTGTGTACTATATAAGCATAGTAATGATGTGGATTCCACGCACATGGTATACTTCGTAAAAATTGCATAGAATGAGGTGGATTGTTGCAAGAGTACATAGACTTCTTGTATTGCAGCATTTGTTACTATTGTAGCTAGAAAGCAAAAATGAATAAAATGCAGTACCTGAAACAAATCTTAACTGTACCATTTGCCATTGTTCCAACCTTTTACAAGATTGTTTTAAAAAAAAATTCTATCTCCATGATGAATTTGCATGTGGACATGCAGAATTGGGAATCCGTATTCCATGCTAGGGATGTCTTTCATGCAAAGCAACAGGCTAGCTATTAATGGAGACCTTTACAGACACCTATAATTGCGTTCTCTTCCTGGTCACTCCATGATGCTACCGGGATGGTAAGCAAAATCCCTGTGTAAGGTATGAGTTGTTGGACTAGTAGCTTACACTGTGATCTGTGTATGGCCAGAACAACCATCTGTTTCTAGGGGCGCCATGCAGGGAGAGGTATAGGGATCCTGTATGTGATGTGGGCCCCAGGCCGAGCATTGTGTACTTATACTGTGGTACTAGTCCTGACTCCTGGTGAGGCGATAGGGTAACCTGTGGCCCCCAGATTTTAATATCACCACCGTAGGTCTGTCCCTCTTATGTGGTCGGGCGCTATCCAAGGGGATTGGTGAAGAGTTATGGGTGACGGCATCACGGGTCAGGTAGAGGGCCTCATAGCATAATTTTGCTTAGGGCCCCAGGGAGGTCAGGATTGGCACTGCTTACACAGGGCTAAGGGCTTTGCATGTGACAACACTGATTGGCTCCAGCTTTGTCACATGGAGTGAGTTCAGTGCAGTACTTATACTTTTTTTCTCTGGTATTTTCCTTTATCTCCCAGTGCAAAATGGAGAAGAAAAGGTAGGTATGTGCTGCTGAAAATGGGGGATTGGCTTTCCTGATCAGGCCAAGCATGGGTTTGCTTTGAGGATTTGTGTTTCCTCTGTGCAATGACATTTTTTACCAACATTCCTGAATATTTTTGCTTAACCAGATGATAAGTTAGTGTATCTATTCAAACACAAGGAAAGGGGGCTATAAAAGAAACTGTATGGTTGATGTAAGAATAGGATTCTAACAGGAACCATTTTTATTATCCATATTAACCAATCAGTTGCCTTGTTTTATTTTCAAACTTGACTGCAGAAAGTAAAGTCCAAAGCCGATTGGCTGCTACTTTCAGCAGTTTTCATACAGTAGATTAACCCCTGCATAGCTACAATACACAAACTTAAGATCGGTGCATTTTCTTTACTGTATAAGATTTAAGTTCTGTTTTTTTAATTTGTTGCTGCATCCAATGTATTCATTAAGTTTTATCTTTTCCGTAGTTACCTCATCGCCGAGTGACGTTCTCTACATCCAACCAGGCCCCTGACCTCCAGGACCCTTCTCAGCACAGCTACTATGACAGCGGCCTAGAGGAATCGGAGACCCCGAGTAGCAAGTCGTCCTCTGGGCCAAGAATAGGGCCTCTCGCTCTCCCAGAAGACCACTATGAGAGAACCACCCCTGATGGCAGCATCGGTGAGATGGAACATCCTGAAACTGGTAAGAACAGGAGGAGATCACAGCCTCTTTATCACGCTGTCCTGTGTTGCACCATCACCAGGCCGCCTGCTTTGTAGCTCTGTCTGTAGCATTTCACTTTAAGTGTACGCGTTTTCCAATACATATAGCACTTCAACTTTTTATTTTTATTTTAGCACATCACATTCTGCAGCAGTGGGAAATGGATATAGCGCAGTTTATTAAGACAGCGGTAGATAAGGGGTTCACCCACAGTTCTTGGGCTTTCAAAATTTTGTTTGTTTTTAGCATTCAAGTTTGGAATAAAAACCACATACACGGTTAGACATTAATTTGATAAAAAATTTCAGTCCAAATTTTCTCATCGCTATGGTTGAAAAATTGCGTTGATTTGATGTAAGGAACATTTAAAAATTGTTTTAATGTTCTTAAGATGAAAAATAAAATACTATAGTAGATCTGCGTGATTAATCGTAAAAAAAAAAAAAAAAAAAATCACGATCTCGATTCAACATTTCCCAGATTCATTCATGTAACCAGTGCAGAGAGTTCTCTACTCACTCAGCTGTCAATGGGGAAAAAAAGCCAGTAAATGTTTATCAACATTGTCAGCGCTGTGAGAGAACTATAAACAAAAGTATCTTTTAGCGCTTTTAGATTAAAGGAATGAACTTTTGTTGCATGGTAAACCAAGACCATAACTATGCATGATGGGGCTTCATAAAAAAAACATTGCATTCCCATCTCTCTAATCTCCCTCAAGGGCACATGGTACTAATGTATGAACATCAGATATTCCTAGCAGAAAAAGTGAGAGGATGGGCTGTATAGCACATAAGCGTGTTTGCACATATGCATACACATGTGCAAAAATTCTTCTAGCTTTTTTTTTTTTTAATCAAGGGAGTGTGGTATGTGCGTGTGTATATATACGCATAGAAATACTGACAAGCAACAAAGATTTTTGTAAAAAAAAATAATTCTTTACTGATCTAAAAACGGCACACGTTTTTCCTGTTTGTGTGTATAGACCCAGTGAAAACAATTTGGCTTGCTTCGGATCAGTAAAAAAAAAAAAATCGATAGGTCTTGGTGCATTCAATTTTAGTACAGGGATCAAAATGGCTTCCTTCACACTTCAAATGGTGCCATATACCAAAACACCCTTTTGAGATGGGAATGAGGGACACCTACTAGCAAACATATGTAGGCATATGACACGCCCCCTGCCACACCCCCTTAAAGGAGAATTAACCCAAAGAAATACATTTATTAAATCTACAAGGACTTTTTTTTACAACTACTGTTCCTTTTAAATTGGCTTTTAAAATTTACAAATGCAGAAATTTTGAATTTGGCGGAAAGTTCATTTTATGTACAACTATGTGGATCAGACCTAAATGAGGGACAAATGAGGAGAACGGAGGGGCATTACTCCAAATCAAGGACAGCCCCTCGATATCAGGGACAGTTGGGAGCTATGTACTATACTTCTAATCAATACAGCAAAGAATACAAGGTTTTGAACAGGGTATAGCTGCTCATCCGGAGTCTTTTAGTGACAAAGGCCCTAAATCTCCAAAGGGTTAGTCTTAGTCCTTAAATATTATGGTGGTCATGGGAATAGGCCTGAAATTCCGTTTTCCTTCTCCCACTGAATAAGACTTGACGTACAGCTAAGGGCACCTTTTTTCAGTTTTGGATAGAGTGGAGAGGATCTAGATTTTATTGTGGTCTGTGCCCCCGTTAGGGAGTTTCACCTTCTCGATTTGTTCTGTTTACCATGATCATTGAAAGTGAAAGTAAGGCCCTTTTCACACTGGGTGGGAGGTGCGGTGGCAGTTAAAGCGCCTCTATTTTAAGCAGCATTTTTCCGTCAGAATTGCTACGGTATTCGGCCGCTAGCGGTGCAGTTTTACCTCCCGCTAGCAGCCGAAAAAGGGTTAATACCTCCGGTAATGCGCCTCTGCAAAGGCGCATTGCCGACGGTATAGCTGCGGTTTCCCAATCCTTTCAATGGGAAGAAGCGGTAAACACACCGCTTCTTCACCGCTAGATGCGGCTAGCAGGACTTTTGGAGCGGGCCTTCACACTGGAGAAACAGCAGCTGCTGTTTCAGGTCTGTTTGCAGGCGCTATTTTTAGCACAATAGCGCCTGCAAACCGCCCCAGTGTGAAAGGGGTCTAAGATGAAAATCCCAAATTTTGGGTTGCCCCCTGAAAAGTAATAGAGGGAAAATCTTCCAATGGGGACACTAGTTCTGGTGACTTGAGGGTTCCCAAAGTATTCCCTTAATTTTCAGAGATTTCCACTAACTTCCCATTTGGCTATGAGACAGGAAGTGAAGGGAAATCTCCCCAATGAGACACAGATGGCAAAAACAAATAATCTGACAACGGTTATAAACCCTCCCATAGCCTTGCCTATAGTTCTACTTTAATTCGAGATTTTCCTAGCTTGTGACGGAAAATATTAATTATATGAAGACAGGAGGCGAGTATCTTATGCATTATCTTTCTTTAATAATGCCCATAGCAGAAATACAGTAAACATTTATTGTAACTTAAAAAATTCAAAGAACTACCCTTCCCAGCAGTCCCTGGGCCAGTGTAGCCCCTCCCAGACCATAGCCTATATAAGGGACTGTCTGAGGTAACCTATTCCTCTTTCTTCATGCGAATTAGTGTAAACAGGAACCGAAAGTCCAATTAGACATCTCCGCGGCTGCCGGGAACCTTCCGACCGGAACACAACATCCGAATCTGGAGGAAACGAAAGGACAAGGCCAACACGGACCAACTTCATCCGGACCAGCTTCATCCCAACGGGGACTATAGGAAACCCAAACCATTCGGAGCCGACCGGTCAGTTGTCCTCAGGAACATGGACCAACGGATTCAGTCAACGGCATCCCGACTCCGGATCTGGAACGCAGTAGGAACCTACATCTGCGGTGAACTAAACCCATGGATCGAAACGGACAGCAATCCCAACGGGGATAGTGAAAACGAACTCCCGGGGCGTACCAGCCTCCGACTTGCAGGGTGCGTGGTTCATCAGTCTAGAACGAGAGAGAGACAACCTCGTGACAGGGTTGGGTTGGGAGGGAAGATACTCGCCTCCTGTCTTCATATAATTAATATTTTCCGTCACAAGCTAGGAAAATCTCGAATTATACATCAGACAGGAGGCTCATATCTTATGCAAGTTCAAAGCTATAACAATGCATATGACCAATAACAATCAAAATAATCCACAACACTGACATAGATATGTGTACCTCCTGTTCAAAGCGGGATTGGCGGAAAAGCGGTCGCTGACAACAGTCCGCCGCTATAGTAAGTCACAGAGGAAACCGGGAAGAGAGGATTAACGTAGGAAACGAGGAGTTGAAAGACTTGCGAAGATCGCAGCGAGGCTGTCAAGGACATATAAGTCTGTAGACAGCGGACCACATACAGTTGTGGATGTGCGGGAAAGAACGGGTAGAAAAACCGATCGAAGTACCGTCTGGTCCAACGCACGACGGAAAAAGACTTGAGTCTCTGAGGCGAGGAATGACGCCTGGATATGTCCAAAGCCTTGACGTCTGACCCACGATGATGGAAATCAGACACAAGAAGACAGTAAGCTCGAAAGACAGTAACCTCAAAACAGAGTGTCAACGTCCCCCAGCCCGAGAACATGATCATGACCTTGGAAAAATCCCAAGTGTGCTGGTACATTGGGCGATTTAAACTTAACGCCTTCAAAATTGACACACCAACGGATCCAAAGAGTCCGCCCGATAATTGGCTATTACAGACCCTGGCGCTTGAACGGGGTCGACCCGTCGTTGATCACACCAAGTAACCCAGAGTCCCCAGGTAGATCGAGATGCTGATCTAGTCCCGGGGCCCAGTCCAAGGCAGGGAATCCCTAGCTGTTCCCGAAAGGTCGTAGTCTGCGACCGGAACCCCGATACTAACCATGTGAGGAGAGGTAGGATGTGCTTCGTGAGTAGAGGGTGCAGATCCCCGTTCGGACCAGCGAGGAGGTGGGGGGAATGAGGAAACAACCTGGGGAGTTCCACCGTCATCCTCAGAAGGAGGGGAAACCATGGTTGCGTCGGCCACCACGGAGTGAACCGCACGACTGATGCCCTCCGGCTCGCTAAGTGAAGGAGGACCCTGAGGGTCACCGGGAACACATGGTGCGCCTCCGGATCCGGCCTCTGGTTGTAAGAGCGCGGAAACTGGTGGCTGATACGGGGAACGAACAGGTTCATAGAGAAGGATCCGCAAAGTGAGCGAGGATCAGGGACCCTGACCGGTGCGGTCGCCAATCGTTGGAATCGGTCAGGTAACGAGAATCCAATCTGCCACCCTATAGGGATAGTCTGTGGCATATCCCGCAATCGGGACGATGTTGCATTCCAGGCAGAAGTGCCCGAAGTCTTACTAGATCCGCTAGGATTCTGGATCAGGGGCCCACCAAGCGATCGACGTACCGGACTGCGGGTACGTTGTCCGAACGCAATAGCACACAGCAGATGGACGTGCGTGGCAACAGACTTCCGATGGCAAAAAAGGCTGTCAGGGGTGTACGTGTTGATGTGCAGCCGAGGGTTCTCTGCGAACCACGTCCTACCGGAGGACGAGGGACTGCACCGAGCACCCCAGCCGAGGCGGCTGGTATCCGACCCTATGACGAAATCCGGTGAGGAGTTGAAAATGTCTCGCCGTTCCGTTTGACGGCATGACGTAACCACTACCGTAGGTCCACCATGGCTTCACTTAGTTTGTATAGCGAAGCCCCTAGCGAAGATGTAGAGTCTCGAGTCTCTGGAGGGTTCGACAGTGAAGAGGGGCTGGAGAGTGGCCTGGATTGACACCGGGAACAGGCCGACTAAGCGAGTCAGTCCGCGTAAGGACACCCGCTGCTGCCCAGCATGATACTGATGTCTTTGCGGATGGCGGCTAATTGGGTATGGGTAGCCGAAGGATCGCTAGGTTGGTGTCCACCAAGAACCCCAAAAACTCTATCTCCTGAAATAGGGAGATAATAGGTGTTCATGATCTATGAGGAGTCCCAGATCGCGAAGCGATCCGACCATCCAGGAGGCGTGTTCGCTCGCTAGGCGAGGGGAACCAGCCATTAGAAGTAGGTCGTTCAAGTAGATGTTCAACCTCACCCTTGTTCCACAGGGCAGTAAGTTGGTGAGATTTCTCAAGCTCCCACCGGACGAAAAACCGCCTTTCTTCTTCCTGATCGGGAAGATGTTGTTGAGGAAGTTCAAAGAGAGCGGGTCCATCTCTACTATCGGCTGTTTGGTCCAAGGTCTAGCAACCTGTTGTCCATTAGGACGGTGTTTAGGTTTGAAAAACCGAATGGGATGGTGAACCAGGTATACGCCTGGTAATATAACTCCATTTGTCCTACCGTCTTAAAGATATCATCAATTAGCGTGATCCCATTGTGCTAGGTCAACCGGCTTACAGAGGCGGTAGCCTGCTCACTAAGGCGTAGGGTTAGGTGATAGGTCCAGAGATCTAAGACCCAGTACTGTGAGGTCCCAAAGGCCCTCTCTATTCCCTTCCTGGAATACTGAATGATTATGGGATCCACCTCTGGAGTGAGCACCACCGTATTTGGTAATGGAAGGGTGAGTATTCCACCCTCAACTTGTCCGGTTAGCGTACCGATCGATCTCCGGGTCCAGCATTCGATCTATTGGATCACCTCAGGTAGAGGTGCCCAGTCACCGGAGTGTGGGTGGCCAATTACCTCCTGATCGAAAAATGGTACTCCACAAGAGTCCAATAAGGTTTTACCCTGGGACCTAGGGTTGGCGTCGTCATGGAGCGCCATGTGCCCACTGCTCACATAATCATCATCATTATCATCATCATTGTCATCCTCAGACTCAAAGGTGTTAGCCGCCTCGTACTCCGCGGACGACTCTGGAAGAGTCCACGAGGAGTCTGGCTCAGTCCGTCTAGCGGATCGCTGCCTCTGCATGTGCATCTCCCCGAGGCTCGGGGGTCGATTGGAGTCTGGGAAGGCAGTGGGTCGGCAGGCCCGGGAGGGTACTGCCTGGGGCATGTTATTTACTTCCCCTGCCGGGGAGTCCGTGGGTCGGCAGTCCTGGGAAGGTACTGCCTGGGGCATGTTATTTACTTCCCCTGCCGGGGAGTCAGAGGGTCGGCAGTCCTGGGAGGGTACTGCCTGGGGTATGTTATTTACTTCCCCTGTCGGGGAGTCAATGGGTCGGCAGTCCTGGGAGGGTACTGCCTGGGGCATGTTATTTACTTCCCCTGCCGGGGAGTCCGTGGGTCGGCAGTCCTGGGAAGGTACTGCCTGGGGCATGTTATTTACTTCCCCTGCCGGGGAGTCAGAGGGTCGGCAGTCCTGGGAGGGTACTGCCTGAGGCATGTTAATTACTTCCCCTGCCGGGGAGACGGAGGCCACATTAATGTGACGGCGCATACGGGACGCCATGCCCTACTCAGGGGCGTTATATCCTTGCCGGGAGATCCGGACATAGGGGTGCATGTGGGTTGGAACAACCGATGCCCTGGTAGTCTGGTCGGACCTACCGACCAGCTCAGGAACCAGTGCAGCACTGAGGTAGGTAGGGCCTTCCAGGGCTGCGTCCACCACTTCAGTGGCACCAGTAGAGAGTAAAGGATCTGTCGCTAGCCACAGGAGAAGAGTCAGCTGTCTGCGGACAGCACGGCCGTGCAGCACAGGAAGATACGGAAGTTATGTACTATAACTTGTATAGTAATTTCTATAATTCATTCAATTATTGTTATAATTTGTTTATTTATATATATATATATATATATGTATTTATTTATTCAATTATATATAAAGTATAGTTTAATAGTTTATATTTAAAAATTTGTTTATTATATATATTTATATATTTATTTATTTATTCAATCAAATAGATTGTATAAATTATTTATTTATAGACATCTATGTTCATTGATTTATTTATATTTATTTAATAAGTCAATAATTTATTCATTCGTATAATTATTTAAATTTATTATTTATTTACATGTATTAATATATTCATTATATGTAGAATAGACTACAGGGGAATAAATTCCCAGAACAAGAACTGATGTTAATGTAACTGAAGGTGAAGGAGTGACAGAAGCAGGGGAGGGGAGGAATTCCCCACCAGCTAGGTGTGAGTGACAGAAGTTAGATGAGGGGAGATATTCCCCACCACAAGGGGAGCTAGACGTGAGGCTCGGGGCCTAACGTGATTCGCATAGATCAGTGAGATCTACACAGAGTTCCAACCATACAGCCGCCCGCACCCTGGCGTGGCGGCGATGGGGAGAGACGGTCTAGCACACGGAGGATGGAGTCCCCAGGACAGGTCCGCAGCAATGGCGCCGTCGATTCGCGACAATAGCGTGATTGGTGTAGGGAGATCCTCACCGCCACGCCCCCCTCAGAGATGAGACGCTCTGAGGAGAAGGAGAAGAAGGGAGGTAGGAAAAAAGGCGCAGAGATGTTAAAATGGCGCCGTCCTACCTCCAGTCAGAAAACGAGCAGTGTGCAGAGCGCACCGGGGGGGAACAAAAGAAGCAAAGCAGCGGTATATTGTAAAATAAACAAATAAAGAAGCCCAATGACTGAAAGATGTACACATCAGAGGAAAACGCGTTCTCTACAAAACGGGTGGCACAGATAGCAAAGTGGGAAAAGCATACAGCAAAAACTAAACGTTTATCATTTTTAGAAATATCAGTTGTGCTTCATAAGACAGAAGGTTGATAGAACAACACACAGATGAAGGTCTGAGGGGATCAGAGGGTATATACAGATACAGGTGGAAGTTGAAGGGAATAGCGGAGGAGGGAAAAACCTCCGTAGCTGTAATAAAAGCCGGGGTGGGAGGGGGGGGGGGATCCCCAGCACCCTGTGGAAAGACGATGTGACATTAGGATCTACACAAATTAAAAAAGGCTGCTGATAACCAAATAACAAGCAAGCCTACATAAAAATTATAAACATAGAGTAATGTACTTATCTGAGTTCTGGCTATGAGCAGAAAGAAAGAGGAATAGGTTACCTCAGACAGTCCCTTATATAGGCTATGGTCTGGGAGGGGCTACACTGGCCCAGGGACTGCTGGGAAGGGTAGTTCTTTGAATTTTTTAAGTTACAATAAATGTTTACTGTATTTCTGCTATGGGCATTATTAAAGAAAGATAATGCATAAGATATGAGCCTCCTGTCTGATGTATAATTCAAAATCTGAACTAGGACTTGAGGTTTCCTTATTCCTGATACCATGCCTAAAAATGTGTTTAGCATTTTGCTGCCTACACTGTGTAAACACACTGCTATGTCATAGTGCCTGAGTGGAGAAGAAATTAGACATTCTTGGTTCAGGGTTGGAACTTCCTTGAGGAAGCCATTGAAGCATTCATTGTTCTTTTCTGCTGAACTCTCTTGTGTGTTCAGTGAGTACACTCCAAGTTTTAATTGTCACACTTCTCTTAGGTCTTCTTCACACTTTTTTGCATGCTTTTTGCATTGTTGGCATTGTTGCGTGGTACAGCAATGTGATGTGTATGGACATTGGCATACAAAGTGTATGTCGCCCTATATTCAGACCAACCAAATTCACCCACCTACAAGAACACGGAGCTGCATGTACACATGTCGCAGTGTGCACATTTTTTTTTTCTTGGCCCGTTGACACTCTTCAAGGTCTCTGTAAAAAATTGAGCATAGTCACATGGCACACACTTATATGTACATAAGTGTAAAGAGGCCCCAAAAGTAATTCTGGCACATTAATATGCTTGCTACCCAATGTTTTTGCAACTACATTTCATATACAGATCTTAGGGACGTTCTCTCTCCTGCCTGTGTATCAGGGAATGTACTCCGAAGAATTGATCAAAGGATAATGTAAGAGATTTAGGAAAGATGCTTTGAGAAGGGGGAACAGTGAAGCACAGTAATTCTGCAGCACTACTAAGCAGGAAGCCAGGCATGCATATGTAACAGGCAGAACTGGCTGCCCTATATACATATATTTTTACAAACTATGCCTGGAAACAGAGTTTAAAGCAGACATTGATAGTATTTTTGACATTAATGTGAAACTCCTGCCATAACTGTCAGTATGAGGCGTGGGGAAAGCATCACAATCCCCTCAAAAAAAGCTGCACTGAAAAAAGTACACCAATAAGCCATAACATGACCACCCACCATAACCCTTTAAGGCGTAGACTCTACCAGACCTCTGAAGGTATGCTCTGGTATCTGGCACCAGGCCGTCATTGGCAGATTCTTTAAGTCCTGCAAGTTGCGAGGTGGGGCCTCCATGGATTGGACTTGTTTTTCCAGCACATGTCACTGATGCGCGATTGTATTGAGATCCGAAGAATTTTGGAAGCCAAGTCAACACGTCAAGCCTGTCATAGTGCTCCTCAAACTATTCATGAATTTATCAGACAAGGCCACCTTCTTCCATTGCTCCATGGCAGGGCTGTATTAATAGCATCATGGGCCCCTGGGCAAAGTAATGCACTGGGCCCCTACCAGCCTGTCCCAATTTACGCATTTACTCTCAAAAATTCGTTGATAGAATTTTATATATATATATATATATATATATATATATATATATATATATATATACTTTCAATAGATTTTAAACAATATAAAAAGCATATGATAAATCAAAGACAAATCAACAAAGGGCACAGTACAGGGTTGGAGACAAAAGGGCATAGTATGGGGGGGGGGGGTCAGGAGGGCACAATACTGGTATCAGGAAGGCACAGCACAGGTTCCAGAATGTTGCTCAGGACATGACCATCCTGGGACAGCTTAGTAAAATGCTTGTCTGGTCTTGGAAATCCGGGACAGTTGGCATGTATGACGTAATGCAAGACTATCATGGGGACCCTTACGCACCTGGGGCCTCTGGGCAGTGCCCATGCATTAAGACAGCCTCGCTCCATGGTCCCCTACTTGTCCTGATCACCAGTATCATTGGAAATACGTGCCAGGTAAAATTCTAAATTTTGAAATGCCACCAGAGCAGAAATATTGGTAAAATCTTCCAGTGGGTTCACTATAGACAAAAACAGAAAATAAACCCTCGCCTATAGACATAATCTCACCATTCAAGCAAATGACGCTCCCCAGTCTATCTGGTTCCAGGACTGAGCATCCTCCCTAAGCAGCCTGGTAGCGTTATAGAGCCCAGAGTATTCAACCTGCTACAGCTGAGCTTGTTAACACCTCAATGAGCCAAACAGGCTCACTACGCAGCACAAAAAGGAAAACTGTTTGTATAGAGCATGAATATGGGGCAAATATATCTGCCATCCTGGACACAACTCATTGTTTTTCCTGGTTTCCTGTCACAAAATACACTCATTAGCCACTTTATTAGGTACACTGGTTCAATTGCTTGAAAACACAATTTTTTTTTATCAGCCGATCACATGGCGGCAATTCAGTGCATTTAAGCATCTAGACTTGGTGATGGCAACTTGCCGAAGTTCAAACTGAGCATCAGAATAGGAAAGTGACTTTGGCACCAACAATCATGCCACATTCAGACAAACTCACCAAAATTGGACAATAGAAGAGTGGAAAAACGTTGCCTGGTCTGATGGGCCTCAATTTCAGCTGTAACATTCAGATGATAGGATGGTCAGAATTTGGCGTAAATAACATGAAAGCATGGATCCATTCTCCCTTGTATCAACGGTTCAGGCTGGTGATGTAATGTTGTAGGGGATATTTTCTTAGCATACTTTGGGCCCCTTGGTACCATGTCCATCCCTTTATGACTACAGTGTACCCATCTTCTGATGGCTGCTTCCAGAAGTATAATGCACCATGTCACAAAGCACAAACTGGTTTCTTGAACATGACAATGAGTTCACTGCACTCCAATGGCCTCCACAGTCACCAGATCTTAATCCAATAGACACCTTTGGATGTGGTGGAAAGGGAGATTCCCATCATGGATGTGCAGTTGACAAATTTGCAGCAACTACATGATCCTCCTTGTTGAATCTACGCCATGAAGCATTAAGGCAGTTCTGAAGGCAAAAGGGGGGTCTAACCTGGTACTAGCAAGGTATACCTAATAAAGTGGCCAGTGTGTAATATGTGCATGTATGCGTGCGTGCGTATATGTATATAATATAATATATTCTCTATCAGTATCTCACAAAAGTGAGTACACCCCTCACATTTTTGTAAATATTTTATTATATCTTTTCATGTGACAACACTGTAGAAATTACACTTTGCTACAATGTAAACTAGAGAGTATACAGCTTGTATAACAGTGTAAATTTACTGTTCCCTCAAAATAACTCAACACACAGCCATTAATGTCTAAATCGCTGGAAACAAAAGTGAGTACACCGCTAAGTGACACCATTTGACCCAAATAAGTTTATCTTGGTCTCATCAGACCACAGGATATGGTTCCAGTAATCCATGTTTTTAGTCAGCTTGTCTTGAGCAAACTGTGTGCAGGCTTTCTTGTGCATCATCTTTAGAAGAGGTTTCCTTTTGGGACGACAGCAATGCAGACCAATTTGATGCAGTGTGTCATGTATGGTCTGAGCACTGACGGGCTGACCCCCAACCACTTCAGCCTCTGCAGCAATGCTGGCTGCACTCATATGTCTATTTCCCAAAGACAACCTAAGCACACTGAACATGTACAATCAACTTCTTTGGACCATGGCAAGGCCTGTTCTGGGTGGAACCTGTCCTGTTAAACTGATGTATGGTCTTGGTCACCGAGCTGCAGCTCAGTTTCAGGAACTTGGTAATCTTCTTATAGCCTAGGCCATCTTTATGTAGAGCAACAATTCTTTTTTTTTTTTTCAGATCCTCAGTTCTTTGCCAGGAGGTGATCTTCCAGAGACCAGTAAGAGCCCAGTCACACAGGAGAGGCACGACTTTGGGGGCGACTCGGCAAGGCGACCTGAAGACGACTTCAGAGGCGACTTGCAAAATGACTTCTGTATAGAAGTCAATGCAACTCGCCCCCAAAGTCGCGTTGCTCCTATTAGAATTGTTCTATTGAACAGAGCGGGACGCGACTTGTCAGGCGGCTGTCGCCCCTGACGAGTCGCCCCTGTGTGAATGGGCTCCAAGAGAGTGATCGATAACACCAAATTTAACACACCTACTCCCCATTCACACCTGAGACCTAACACTAACGAGTCACATGACACCGGGGAGGAAAAATGGCTAATTGGGCCCAATTTGGACATTTTCACTTAGGGGTGTACGCGCGTTTGTTGCCAGCGGTTTAGACATTAATGGCTGTGTGTTGAGTTATTTTGAGGGGACCGCACTGTTATACAAGCTGTACACTCACTACTTTACATTGTAGTAAAGTGTAATTTCTTCAGTGTTGTCACATGAAAAGATATAATAAAATATTTACAAAAATGTGAGGGGTGTACTCGCATTGTGAGTACGTGTGTGTGTGTGTGTATGTATATAATATATATAGTATGTGTGTGTGTGTGTGTGTGTGTGTGTGTGTATATAATATGTGTGTGTGTGTATGTATGTATGTGTGTATATATGTATGTGTGTGTATATATATATATATATATATATATATATATATATATATATATATATATATATATATATTATAAATTCTTTAAACTCCTAACCGCTTGCAAGAAACATAAAGCTCAATTCACAAAGCTAACCAGTATAAGGATCTGTATTTAAAACAAAGGTGACAATTATTTTGAGTAATATTTTTCCATGGCTTACTACGGCTCTTTTGTCCCTTTCTGAATAGAGCCTACAGAGTTTCTAGATCCAAGGACAGACATAGGTCTTCCTTGCCTCCTATAGATTTGTCTGCAGCTAGCCCTAATCTTTTAGATGATTTTTCCATGTAATATTTTTGCTTTCCAACTTCCTGCCTACATTGCTCCAATCACTGTAATGCAGCGCTGTGAATTGAGTTAAGGCCCAGCTTTTAACCATGTTAATCAATGTAACTGATGTTAACAAGCCTCATTTGATGACTTCTGAAATGGAACGTTGAGTCTCTTTATTTTTAAAAGCCGTATAGCCGTAACTAGTGGTTTCTGAAAGATGAGATGCAGGGAAGTCACAACGGACAATTTGGAGACAGAGAATTTTCAGTTTGATATATGGCAGGCTATAGGTTGACCTGACCTTTCCAGTATTGCTGTATCTTCATGAAAAATGTATTCCGAGGAGTTGGCTGGCTTCTTTTCAGAGCTACAGAATGACTTTTTCATAAGCTCAAGCTCCAGCTGGCCTTGTAGCGTAGTGAATGTTGTGTACTGCAGACAGTAGCCCTCCTTTGTGTGTGCCCTTTAAATGGACAGAACAATTATTCCTTCTTATGTCCCTCTGTTCTTGAATCCCTTGAGCATTTTTTTGCACAGAGAAAGGCCAATCTATGATACTGTGTACTGCTGTATATGGGGTTGATTTCCATAAAGCAGCAGATCTTGAAGGCAAATATGTCCCCTGCCTATCCTCAAAACTCAATTTTTTCCCCCCTGTCCCAATCATGACAAGAGCTCTCAGCTTCTATGCCTTTGTTTGATGCAGGCACATAGAAATAACTCTGGTCATATGGCTATTTCCAGGATGCCTATAAATATATTGGAACTGCCCTCTGCCCGCTATGTCCCATTATGTACGGTTGATCGCTGCAAGATGCTGCTTCATACTACTTGTGTAGCCGCCTCAGAAGGTAGAAACTTGCTCCATCTGACTAGCGATCAATTTCTGCTCTTGGTTATTAATTGTTAGGAATTTTAGTAGCATAATAGTAAGAAATCTGGGTAGTTCTAGTTTGAGGTAACTGTCAACAAGTGGTGAAAGTAAAATAAAACCCAATTTTTTATATTTTTATATATATATATGTGTATGTATGTATGTATGTATATGTATGTGTGTGTGTATATATATGTGTATATGTATATGTGTGTGTGTGTATATGTGTATATATATATATATATATATATATATATATATATATATATATATATATATATATATATATATATATATATATAAATATATAAATATATAAATATATATATATAAATATATATATATATATATATATAAATATATATATATATAAATTAGGATGCTTTACATTTTTTACTTGAATCAAAAAGTTTATTGAAACCACTTTAACACTTTCCAGAGCATTTTTATCACCAGTGAGATGTACAATCGTGTCTCGTAGTGTGCAGTTGCATACAGCATAAAATTATACTTGAAACGCTATCAAATCTAACCCAGATTAAGAAAGCCCAAGTGCTTTTCCCCAACAATACACCTTCATAACCTTGCACACACCTATAGTTGCTTGTACCATCTGGGAGATGTGAAGGAAAGGAACTGTAAAGGAAATTGAAACTGCAATCACCCCAACAGACCAAGTATTGCCAACCAGCCATACCAAACTTTGTCAAATTTGACAGGGCACCCCCGATGTTGATCTATCACTTTTTAATACCAGTAGTGTCGTTTGTGGTCAATCCACTCCTTGGGGGAGGGAGAGGAAGTACTCTTCCAATGCAATAAGTGGACTTTATGTGCCTGAAATAATGCTCTGGTTACCGCCTCCCTAATAAATGTATCTGGTACCATGTCATCTAATACAGTGGTCATCAACCCTGTCCTCAGGGCCCACTAACAGGCCAGGTTTGCAAGATAACTGAAATACATATTAAATATATAAATATATAATGATTGCAGTTTTCTAGTCTGCATCTCCCCAAGGTAATGCATAAAACCTGGCCTGTTAGTGGGTCCTGAGGACTGGGGTCATGACCACTGATCTAGTATAGCTAGCACACATTGCTTGGGATCAAAGACCAGAGTTGTTTGGAATGCCTGGATAAGCGTATGCATGATGGTTTACCAATACCTGTGTAACTTAGGGCATCGCCACGACATGTAGATCAAATCCTCATGATCCCTACAATATTTAGGGCAAGTTGGATCTGACCAAAAGCTAATTTTATGGAAATTGAAAGCATAATGTACAGTACTAGAATATAGTTGTCGGAGCCTTTGGACACGTTTCCCATTTATCCACCTGTCAGTTCCCCCGTGTCCGGTACCCAGTGTTCTGCTTTTTATACAGCTTCTGCAATTTTGTCCTCCTACTTCACCAGGTGCCCCCATCATTGGCATTGACTTACATTGTAAGGCTGGCTCCTTGGCTTTTAAGGTCCTTTTAAAAGCCATGCCAGAGTCACCCTTTTTAAGCACAATCACTGTATAGCTGCCATAGCTCCCTGTGCTGGCCAAAAAAAAGCAGCCCAGGGAATTGGAAACAATGATATCATGGCACCAGTGCGCCAACGCTGGGGAAGATGCGTAGTCTCGAAGAGGAGATCGGGAGACTTTGTTTACATTCAGAGCGCATGCACTCTGAATGTAAATAAAGCCAGACATTCAGGAAATCCAAACAGAGAACGCTGGAGGTGGCACTATTTTCAGGAAGAAAATGTGAGTGGCACTGTAGCAAATGATTATTTTTTTTTGGCAAGTGAAACAATTGGCAAGAGGGATGTGTCTGTTAAAAAAAAAAAAAAAAGTTGGGATTTCAGTACTGCTTTAAATCTCTCAGAAGCAAGAAATTTGCCATTGTAGTTTCGCATTTTCAATTTGCCATGGGTGCCAAGACCTTGCATAGAATGCAGAATTGACCGTCCAAAATCTCCAATATAATGACCCAATTCCTAGTGTTCCTCCTCAGTTGTCATCTGATGCTTCTCACCACAGTTCATTGATGTAAACTTACATGCTTATGAAGCACCTTGCATATGGCTTAGTGGGGAGGTCAGAGGGTTCAAGCACAAATGATAATGATTACCCTCTCAAGTTTCTGGGTAGCTTTTTATCTTTGGCAAGTTACTTTTTTTCCCTGGTCTGTAGGATCACAAGCAAAGGCAATTAGTGTATAATTTTAACTGTCCAGTCCCTAATTAGGGACATCCCGTAAGCTTGACCCTGAGAGATTTGCACACCCCAATTAAAAACAGTCCGCCTTGGGGAGATCACAGTGGAGTTTCTTCACTAATCCTTTCTTTATGCTGAAAGCTTAGTAGGACTTAGACATGAAGATAGAGATTGTTAACTAGGGATTAGTTATATTAACCACAGACTGATAAAAATAATTTGTCTGCTACTGTCTGTAAACAGACCGTCTTAACTGCTAGGTTGAAGAAATAGCTGGCGTATTTGGAAAACATTGAGTGTTTGTTGGTAGTGTTACGTTGTGGCTTGTAATTAAACTGTAAATGCTCGTCCTGGGCATTTGTTATATTGCACATATAAGGCCTGTTAGCCTCCGCTACTTGCTGGGTCAGCACAAAATTAAAAATAAATTAAATTTTGGCTTGTGAATACTATGCCTGTGTTGCACCCTTCAATGGTTGATCTGCATTACAATATCCATGAAAAAAAAAATATGGGCTTAGCATTCAATAGTACCATCTGTTTTCTCAAAGCACGGAAAGTGGAATGCCCACTACAAGCACAAGACATAGCGAGCGTATCAAAGGGACACTATTATATAGTTAATATAAATACCATATTTGCCAGCGTATAAGACGGCGCATATAAGACGACCCCCTAATTTTCCAGCTAAAATGTTGGTTTTGGGATATACTCGCCTTATAAGACGACCCCCTTCCTACTAGTCATGCCAGGCTGTGCCACCATTACATGCCAGGCTGTGCCACCATTACATGCCAGGCTGTGCCGCCATTACATGCCAGGCTGTGCCGCCATTACAGGCCAGGCTGTGCCGCCATTACAGGCCAGGCTGTGCCGCCATTACAGGCCAGGCTGTGCCGCCATTACAGGCCTCGCTGTGCCGCCATTACAGGCCTCGACGATCCCTTACTTTATCCCTAACATGCAGAATCTCAGTCAGACCGCGGGCATGCATTTTTCAAAAGCCGCGCCGCCTCCTCGTGCTGTTATGTGATAGGCGGAACACTCGGCTTCCCAGCAAACACTGTATTCAGTGTTCCGCCTATCACGGATGCCCTCTCGTCCGAGACCGAGGACGAGAGGGCATCTGTAATGGGCGGAACACTGAACAGAGGCTCTGCTGGGAAGCTGAGTGTTCCGCCTATCACGGAACAGCATGAGGAAGAGGCGCAGCTTTTGAAAAATGGACGGCCGTGGTCTGCCTGCAAGTGTGCATGTTAGGTACTGGCGTATAAGACGACCCCCCGACTTTTAGGAAGAATTTGTGTTAAGTCGTCTCATACTCCGGAAAACACGGTAGTCCAAATGTAATGCTAGTTTTAGCCTAACTGTCTGTTTATGTAAATTACATAAACCGGGGTGTCCTACCTGCTGGCTGCAATGGCTATGAATGCGACCCAACGAAAAACTGTAAACTTAAAAATGTAAATTTTTTGTAAAAATGCATTTACACTTGGCAAACACCTGCAACCGAAGAAAAATTTTATTGTGTCTCTTTACTGAACTTGTATAAATTCTGAGCCGTTTATGGTCCTGCCAGCACTATCTGGCTCGACAATTTTCAATTGAGAAATCCTAAGGAGTCGGGCAGAAAACAGTTGGCTGAACAATTGTTGCAGCCAATGAGCTTCAGTCACCTTTTAGGTATATTAACAATGAACTCATGCAAACACTAAGCATGCCGCTCAAGGCTCCAGTATGTCCACAGACAGGGAAGGAGCTTGTCTGAACTTCATGGCTATCAATGAAAAGTAAAGCCCAAAAGCCACACATCACAAGCAAAACCCCTGTGTGTAAAGAGTAAAAGTAGCCTCAGCCCAGGCTCCATCCAGGCCACATCCACCCCTCATGCGTTTCGCTCCATCCACGGGGAAAAATCATGGGGACACTCTTTACACACAGGGGTTTTGTTTGTGATGTGTGGCTTTTGGGACTCCTGCGTATTCTAACAACCACACAACTTTCGGACTACAGCAGGAAGGTGTGTCCTTCTACAGTGTTTAGCGTGGGAAGAGAAATCTGTGCATATGACCTGCTTTATGCAGCACATGTTAATACATGGCATAATTTGCGTTTTAAAAGGGTGAATCCAGCCTCGGTCTTCAAACACTTTTTGTTTCGATGCACCTTTAAATAGCAGTTTTATACTAAAAGTTCACCTGGCCTTTAAACTGTTTTTGCAAACTAGAAAAGCTTTTCCTTTTTTCATAAGAGGAATGGAAGGATTTCATTGCATTTGTTTTCACTGTAGCATTTGTCAGGCAACGTACACGATACAGGGGATCCCCTGATTATCATTGACAGGTAAACATGTGCCTATCTATCAAGTCTAAAGAATCACTCTGCTGATGCTCATTGTTAAAACTGTATAGTTTGCCTGCAACCATGTAATAAGCAATGGCTTGATCGGATAACACTCCCTTGGGCCGTCTATGGGTACTGAGCTCCCAGCATTTGCCAAAAAAAACAGTCTGCAGTTGCTGCTGGTGATTTCTTCTCCAATCTTTCCTCCTGCCCACTTCTTCCTTCATAGCACAGAAATTAATACTAGGGTGAGCCAAAAGTTCATGTTTATGCTTCAGGCTTACATGTCTGTTCTCTGATGTCTATGGGGAGCTTACAATTGAGCAAAGGCTGAGAACAGAGTTGAAATACATATATGTGAACTGAACTGTTAAACTGGGCTGCTGAAGAATTTATGATTCTGTTCAGTCAGTCCTGAGATTCACATAGCTATGCCTCTTGTTTGTGCTTTCGGCTTTCAATGTCTTCTTGGATGGGGAGATGATACTAATTTATTGTCTAATAAGCAGGCTGGTGGTGGAGACGACACAGGAAGGTGCCAATTAGTGGCGTCACCTGCCTTACTGTGTGTGCGGTGGCAAAAGAGAGCTTATGTAAGAGAAGTTTGCAGGTTTTCCATAAAACAAGTCTGGCTTAGGGCTCTCCCATAGTGCTCCTCTGCAGTAGCAAAAGTATGCCTACAATGGAGTACCTTGAAGTGGCAAACTTTTTCTAGATTGGGACAGAACAAGTTAGAATCTGTCAGATTTTATAATTTCCTGTCCTAGGGTAGGGTGACCAGACATCCCCGGTTTCTGGGGACAGTCCCCGGATTGAGGACACTGTGCCCGGTTTTGTCCCCGGATTGGATTTGAACAGGGGCTGGGGCAATTTCAAAGACAGTCAGTGCAGAATAAAAAAAAAATGATTTTGTTTCCCATTATCTGTTCCCCTTTCTGATGATCATGTGCTGGTCGGAGCAAAGGGAATATTTCTTCAGTTTTCGGGTGCATGCCCATTCAGCTTGCATATTCTTCTGCCTTGGCTCAATCCCCGTCCAGCTGTCTGCCTGCGTATCTCCTTGCCTTCCCTGGTGGCGTGATCTTCCTCCGCTCCTCACCCAGTAGTAGCCGGGGCCCGGAGAGTGAGACTTAACAGGCTGCGAGGCGGGTGGCGGCAGCGACGGGCAGAGTCGCTTATTGCCGTCATTATTGGTAAAGAAAAAAAAGATGTCCCCGGATTTCATTTTAAAAATCTGGTCAACTTACCCTAGGGGCACAACAGGAAAGGAGAAATCTCCTCAAAGTGACGGGCAATACCTCCTTTGACTGTTATGACTGTAAGGCCCCTTTCACACTAAAAATAGCGCTGCTATACCGCCTGAAAAACTTGTGCCCTGTAGTCTTCAATGTGAAAGCCCAAAGGCTTTCACACTGAAGCGGTGCGCTAGCAGGACCGCTCCAAAAGTTCTGCTAGCCGCATCTTTGGAGCGGTAAAGGAGCGGGGTGTTTACCGTGCCAATATCACTCCTTCCCGTTGAAATCAATGGGAAACCACGGTAATACCGCCGACAATGCACCTCTGCATAGGTGCATTGCCGGCGGTATTAACCCTTTTTCGGCCGGTAGCAGGGGTTAAACCGCACCACTAGCGGCCGAATATCGCGGTAAATACGACGGTATCGGCAGCGTTAAAAATCGCGCCCCTATACCGTCACCGCACCTCCACTGCCCCGTGTGAAAGGGACCTAACAGGTTTAAAAATGTCCCCTCTACTCCTATTCTAACGGAAAGGTATACCGTTTTAGAGTTCCTCTTACAGTTGTCCCCAGGATACACCATAAAAGTGAAGAATATCCAGCCGGGACGCAGACTGAAGTCTAAACCCAGGAAAGATTTCTAACCCTTCCCCACCCTACCCAAATCAAAAAATACATTGTGGCTGGTTCTAATTTAACCTTAAGACAGGTTTACGTTAATCCGAAATAATATTGGAGTGCAGTATCATTTTGAAAAGAAACGGGTGGTATTTTTATGCATTTCTGATGAGGGTTTTATTCTTTACTGATACCCCCCAGCTAGATGGCGATTTAGTTACAGCCATACTTTGCATATTTATTTAAAAAATGTAATTTAAGGATGACTCATCCTAGCTCTAGGGACCTGTGTTCTGTTACAAATCAGCTTTTACTAGAGGAAGTGGTCATAATTATGTGAATTAAAGTAATTGATGTGTTAATTCTCGCAAATCCCATGTTGTAAAATTCATAAACAGGTTGTGGTTTATACCTTGCTAATGCAGAAGTGCACAAATTATACGTTTTTAATAGTCACACATTGGTTACAGGAGAGAGATTGCCATTGCTGACAGCTTTTATTGGCCAGACTCCAGACATTTCTTATGAGAGCCGCATGCATTAGATATTCTATATCTACTCTCGTCCCGTGACATTTTCCCTATGTTACCCAATTACAGTTATGGCGCCAATTAAAATTCGGCTTTGGTACTTGAAGTAAGAATTTGAGCTAATGGCTACACGTGTTGGTGTCCCGACTCATCTGTTCTGCTTTAAGAGATCAATAGGCTAGCCGATTTTTCCATAGATTGTCACACAACCTGATGTTAGGCAGATTTGGCCAGTGTTCTCATTTGTGAACATTCTTTGGGGATTTAGAAGGCTTGTAAAGTTCGGGGTGCTGGTCGAAACCAGTGGACCATTAAGCAGTTGGATTTTCCTTCTGGTTCTTGACTTGTATCCAAATGGTTGAAGCCTACACTATCTCACAAAAGTGAGTACACCCCTCGCATTTTTGTAAATATTTTATTATATCTTTTCATGTGACAACACTGAAGAAATTACTTTGCTACAATGTAAAGTAGTGAGTGTCCAGCTTGTATAACAGTGTACATTTGGTGACCCCTCAAAATAACAACACACAGCCATTAATGTCTTAACCACTGGCAACAAAAGTGAATACACCCCTAAGTGGGGAAAAAAATGTCCAAATTGGCCCAAAGTGTCTATTTTGTGTGGCCACCATTATTTTCCAGCGCTGCCTTAACCCTCTTGGGCATGGAGTTCACCAGAGCTTCACAGGTTGCCACTGGAGTCCTCTTCCACTCCTCCATGATGACATCACGGAGCTGGTGGATGTTAGAGACCTTGCGCTCCTCCACCTTCCATTTTGAGGATGCCCGACAGATGCTCAATAGGGTTTAGGTCTGGAGACATGCTTGGCCAGTCATCACCAATATTAACATACCTGTTAACCATTCACACCTGAGACCTTGTAACACTAATGACTCGCATGACACCGGGGAGTGAAAATGGCTAATTGAGCCCAATTTAGACATTTTCACTTAGTTGTGTACTCTCTTTTGTTGCCAGCGGTTTAGACATGGCTGTGTTCTTATAAAACACCCTCAGCCGCCAGAACACTTCTGTCAGCGCTCTCGGCCGTTTCCAGCATGCTTGTCCAACCGGATTGTCGGATCGGCTGACATGCACACGGGCTGAATGTCACCTTAGGGGTGATAAATGGAGCACTGGGAAGTAAGAATCCTTTTTTTTACCTAATGCCAAAACAATAGAATTTTTATATAAAGAAACTAGACAAACTAAAATGCACGCTGACCAACATTAGATGGCAGTAGGGCACGTGTATATAACAGCTGACAGATCTTTCCATAAACATGCTTGGATAAGCCATGTATTGTCATTAGTCTACCAACAATAGGTTATTATTGTGAAAAACCATATCAATGAGCCAGTAAAATGTGATCGACCACTTGGTTCCTCTCCTGAGGAGCCTGGCCAGGAGATGTGTAGCAAGGTTGGCGTACAGATATATATTGCTGTCTGGCTGTAACTGTTCAGGGCAAAGCTGATTTAGTAAAGCGCTGCACAAACGGTTTTCGCTATATAAAATCTTATATTATAATAATCTGTAAAGCTTTTTATATTTCACAAAAAAATAGGAGAATTCCTACAATCCAAATTCAATACCGAAGCCTGTGTATATCTACCAAACACAAAGGGGCATATTTCTATAAGCTTGAGAAAAAGTAGAAAAGTTGAGCCAGTAGCCTATAGCAATCAGGTTTCAACTTTGAAATCTGATTGGTCTCTAGATGCAGCAACTCTGTTTTTGCTTTCAGAGAAAAGACAATTAAATTAATAACACTGTGAAGATCATTTTGTGCACAATTATTTTACTCGTATGCTTTTTAAACATAAGCACAGTCGTACACGCATTTGTTTTCCTCTCATCGTCAGAATGAAAATTCTAGAAATAGTCAGCGATTGTTATACACAAAGCGAGGCCAATCAGCTCCCACCTCCCTAGCCCTTGTCCTCAATCTCCTCTTTCCTCTCCGGATGTATCTGGGCCGCTGCGTCTATCTGCTATGAGCTTATTCAATTAGAAGCTTCTAGCCCTTGGGGGTATAATTCCATTTTCGGCTGCTGGATCTCCAATATGTGAGGTTATCCCTTGTTAGTTCCCCAACGCGCTCGCCCTCCCTGCCTGTAAATGCATTACCTTGCCATCCCATCTAATCATTTCCCGTTAAATGCTGCTAATTGAATCACACCCATATTAGCTGAAACCTTCTCCTGCTCTTGTTTTTGCTTCTCTTGCTTCCTCTGCTCTCCAGTGACTCAGGTGCAAACTGTAGCTGCCATTGTTGCAGAGGCTTCTAGGCTGCGGACTTGTCTGGTTTTAGCAAGGGCTGGCAGTGAGCATCCTTTCTCTGAGTGTGAAAATACGCGCTTCTAAAGGATCATCGTCTTAGTTTATAGAATCAGCTCAAATAGAGTTAACACCCTAACCTTGCCTCATTTACACGCATTCCACCCTCTGCCCCTCCGCCTTTCCTGACTTGTCACTTCCACTAATCCATCTGTTCCTGGCTGCAGATATCGGTTTGTTAGCCAGGACATCAAACCAATTAGAGTAGGATTTAAGAGCTGACCAGGGCAAGCAAGTGTGGGTGAGACACAAAAGATACAAAGCGACTTCAGGAGATGATCCAGTGTGGACCAAACCTCTGTCTCCTTTGCTGCTGTTCTGCCCTCTGAAGTAGAAATGTTTGTACTAAGCTTTGAATTGCCATCTTCTGTTTTGCTCTTGAACTTATTTTTTTCCTAATGGCTTGTTGAAGTTAATTGTGTACATAGGCCTATTGTGTTGAAATGTATTGTTTAGTTCCCCATTGTGTATAGACCCCAAGGTTAAATAAAAACTGTAGAACAGAGCTTTATTTCAGACATGTTTTCCTGACAATGAATGTGTATGTATCCCATCTTAGACAGTTGTCCTCATTGGAAGATATTTCCTCCCCTCTTCCTCTCATGACCACTCTAAAATTTAGGATGTCCCCTTTATTTTTTTGTCTCAGGTTGGAATGGTCACCAGAATAAAGAGAGGAATGAATGGGATACAGACTCAATAAGTATTTGACAGAGGGTCTAACCAAGGGGTAAGCAAACCTGGGACTCCAGCTATAATGAAAGTTACCCATCCCATTATATGCCCCCGCTTTTAGGAGTCATGTCTATGGCTGTTAGAGTCTTGCAATGTCTCATGGGATTTGTATTTTCTACAAAGTTGGAGCGTCAAGGTGGCCTTCCCTTGGTCCTGGGGAGTAGGTTTGTTGATGAAAACATGGTAAATGCTTCTAGAAAAGCGTTAGTTGCCCAATCAAAGCCGCAAAACAAAAATGCGTGTAAAAGGTTTAAGGCTACATGCACACGTAGCGTTTCCTTAAATCTGCGTTCCGAAAAAAAAAAATTAAAGTCAGCAGTTACAAAGACTGCAGCTGCTGATTTTTAATATTGGTACACTTGCCTGCCCAGGGTGCCCGCGATGTCCTCACCTGAAGCCGATCTGTCCCTCTGCTCCAGGGAGGAGGCGCTGCCATCTTCAGTAAGGGAATCGGGCTTCACTTCCTGGTTCCCTACTGCGCGAGTTGCGCTGCACCATCTCACTGGTCACTGCTGTCGTCTGGGACCTGTGTGTCTCCCAGAAGACAGTGGGGGGGCTGAACATGGCGTTGATCTAAGTGGATACTGTGGCGATCTATGCCCGGAAGTGGGAGCAAATACCTGTATTAGACAGGTATTTGCTCCACCCTGAATGGTGCCATATGTGACACCAGAGGGCAGGAGGGATCCGAAAAGTGGAAGTTCCATTTTTGGGTGGAACTCCGCTTTAAGCGCCTAGAAGCTGTTAGTGTTTTTTTTTCTGTTGCTAGAAGCTAAATAGTGTTATCCTATGTGCCCATGCATGCTACTTTAGGCTATTAGGGTTTTTTGAGCTTCAGCGTCTAGGAGCAGAAAAACAATTGTATTTTTGGAGTGTTTTTTAGGCTTTTTTTTTCTTCTTCTTGTACTGTAAAAACTTGAATAAAATGCTAATGCTCCTAAAACGCTACTACAAGCTGGCACAAAAAACACTATTAGCATTTTTCATCCAGCGTCTTTTCCTAACATTTTCTGAGCTTATAATGAACACTAGTGTACATGGAGCCTAAAGTCTGTAATGACGCCACCTCTAAATTCAACCACCCAAATTATGAGGCAGTATGATCACCCAAATTAAGTATGGAAAAACTATATCAAGAAGGAAATGGCATAAAACACACTTAGATTAGTAGTACAAGAACCACCTTTGTACTTTTAGCGCTGAACTCTAGGGAAAATATACCTTTGCAGTGGCATTCTTTTTGCACTGCAAGTGTTAAATGCAACTGAACTTTGTCAAGGATTTCAATGAAAAACACTTGCTTACCCTATCCCTCACCCCTGTCGCAGCCTGCGTCCTTCTTTCCCCTTTGATACTCAAGGTTGTGGATGAGCCTTCAGTTTCCTCACTTACAATGTAGATTTTAATCATAATAAAATGGATTGTCAGTTACCTTCTAGCACACCCCAGGTGTCCTGTATGCACTCAGGGCACTTTCATATACACACACTGACTTATCCTAGGAATGTTGTACCTGGATTCAGAGCTGCTAAATCATATGACTGGATTGGATTAAGGCCGGGTTCACATGTGTGGCTCTGGTTTCCAGCCTTGGGTCTGGTGTGTTCGTGTTCACTGGTTCAGGTGTGATTCAGGTCTGGATTTTTGCCTGAATTTGCACCTGAACCAGACCCAAAAATGCACAAGACCCATTTGGAATTTGCACCGTGGCCGCCCTGGACATGTGTTAATCGACTCCTCTGAGAGCCGGTCAAACTCGCATGTCATATAAATTGGATGCAGTAAAACCTGCATACAATTCATACAGCCCGGCCTAAAAAAAAGGTAAGCGCCATATGGCTCTGACGTCAGCCAACGGTAGGCTTTAGCCCGCTGTCAGCTGAAAACATGTCACAGGAGCGCAGAGAAGTACAGTCTAAAAAGCTTTGGCTATGCTTCTCCTTTAAGCGAAAAAGCATGGATTTCTAGGGGTGGGTTAAGCTGTTACCACCTGCCTCTCAATCTCATTGTAGGTGCATATTTCCAGGTTCATCTCCACTTGGCAGTCAGTGGTATGACACCAATTACCTTTTTTAGATGTTTGCAAGGAAGCACTCCTCTACTGACCATTAATTTATAGTGTGATTTTTTTTTTTTTTTTTTTTTACGATCATTACTTTGTGACTATAACTGAAAATAATTAGTAACATTTTAGAGTGATCCAGTGTGTACTCATTAAAATGATCCACCAACAAATACTAGGTAAAATGGGTATGCCTTATTCTTCTGTTGTTTATTATATCAGCGCAACGGGTAAGTGGTTGGCACTTCTGCTTATCAGCACTAGGGTCCTGGTTTAAATCCCAACCATGACACTACCTGCCGGGAGGTTTGCATGTTCTCCCTGTGCCTGCGTGGGTTTTGCCCTGGTTTCCTGCCACTCTCCGAAGACATGCTTTTAAGTTGATTGGCTCCTTTATAAATTTCCCTAGTATGTATATATGCGAGTTAGGGACCTTGAATTGTAAGCTCCTAGAGGGCAGGGACTGATGTGAATGTACAAGGCGCTGCATAAATTGACAACGCTATATACAGTATCTACCTGTAATACTAAAATAACATATTGATATGTATAACATACCGCAAGCTCTAGTTACAATTACTATCCGGTATTCCCTGAGACCTGAAATTGATTTCAAGGCTTCCTCTGGGGTAAAAAGGAGAAAGGCTGCATTAGAGGATATTCTGGCTCATTTGAAGAGAAATCGTCCCACTTTAAATGGAGTTAACAGTGCTATGCTCACAGTAAAGCAGATTAAATGCAGTATCAGCAAATTAAATGTGAAGATTGCTTCCCTTTAATCAGAAGTATTCTTTAAACCATCTCTATTGGGGTTAGATGAGGACGGGCATTGCAGTAAAAGTAAATCTTGGCTTTTCTTACGGTGTAGTTGAGGCAAAGCTGGCTGAACATTTTTGCCTTCCTTTTCCACTTGGGTTTTCACTTCTACATGCCCCCTGTGACCCCCTCGGTCTTGGTAGAGCATTACAAGGGGAAGGTCGGGCTAGAAAACCAGAGGCAATTTAGCAAACAATGATCTATTTGTTTAGTATTGATCAGTGCAGCGCTTGAAGCTGAGAGCTGTGTAGGTGTGCCTCCAGTTCTCCCTTGTTCTCTGGCATTCTGTTATGCGAGGTGTTCGATCGAGGCTCTGTAGTTTCCAGGAGTTGTGAATTCGCCTTACTTTGTTTGAGATGCCTCGCTGATCTGGCCTCGTGCCCACAGTTCTGTGTGTCAACTTTTGTTTTGTGCCTGCATGTGTAATTATCCCCCTGTTTGCATGGCTCAGCATGGTGCATCCGTGTCACTGCTCTCAATGTGTGGGGTGAGCGTTTTCTCTGCTGTCCTATTTTTTTGTCCTTTTCTTTTGTTTTTGGATCTTGGTAGACACTGATGCTTTTTTGGAGTAGAAGCTATATTATTAAAGGGGGGTTGCATGAGTGTTTTTTGGGGATCCCAAAAAAGACATCCATGTTCCATGTTTACCTACTGGTGCTGTCCACCCTGTGGGGGGGGGGGATATATTTTATATATATATTATATATATATATATATATATATATATATATATATATATATATATATATATATATATATTCATACCCCTTGAAATGTTCCACATTTTGTAATGCTACTGCCAAAGCTGTAAATATATTTTATGTGATGGGCCACCATAAAGTGGCACATAATTGTGAAGCGGAAGAAAAATTATAAATGGTTTTCAATTTTGTTTTACAAATGCCTGAAAAGTATGGCGTGCATTTGTATTCAACCCCCCTCAGTCAATACTTTTGTAGAACCACTTTTTGCTGTTAGAGCCTGCAAGTCTTTTTGGGTATGTATCTACCAAATGTTTGCCCAGTCTTCTTTGCAAAACCGCTCAAGCTCTGTCAGATTGGATGGAGAGCATCTGTGAATGGCAATTTTCAAGGTTTGGCACAAATTTTCAATTGGATTTAGGTCTGGACTTTGACTGGGCCATTCGAACACATGCTTTAATTGAAAGCATTCGATTGCAACTCTGGCTGTATGTTTAGGGTCGTTGTCCTGCTGGAAGTTGAACCTCCACCCCAGTCAAGTCTTTTGCAGACTCCAGCAGGTTTTCTTCTAAGATTGCCATGTATTTGGCTCCATCCATTTCCCTGTCCCTGCTAAAAAAAACATCACCGCAACATGATGCTACCACCACCATGTTTCACATTGGGGATGGTGTGTTGAGGGTGATTTGCAGTATTTTCCGCCACACATAGCAATTTGCTTTTACACCAAAAAGTTATATTTTGTTTTCATCTGACCAGAGCACCTTCTTCCACATGTTTGCTGTGTCTCCCACATGGCTTCCAAGCAAACTGCAAACAGGACATCTTATGGCTTTCTTTCAACAATGGCTTTCTTCTTGACACTATCATTTTGGGTACATTCAGCCTGCCCATACATGGTTAGAATCTCAGGCTGGTTTCTGCTGAACTGGCTAAGATTCAAATGGTCAATGGCCGACTTAAGTCATGGCTCCTTGCTGATTCAAAATAGAGGTCCAAAAGTGATATAAAAAATAGATGGAACATGGTGGAATGATTCCCCCTCATAGCTTCCTAGAACTTCTGATGATTCTGGTGATCAGATTTCCCTGCCATAATTCTGGTCTTCTAGCCTCTCTTGGGGGGGGGGGGGGGGTTGTGCCTTTTTATATGTTTTGCAGTCTCCATATATAATCTAAACTACAAATACAGCAGGGAGAGTAGGGTCCTTATGTAATGGCCAAAGCAAGTGTGCAGGTCTGGGTATTCATTTAGGAAGTTTACACAAGTGGAGTTTTGTCTCTGTGACGTGCAAGTAGGCGAAGGGAGACCTCCCTTTTTGGGAATCGAACAACCGTAACAAATCTGGACAGAGGTCCAACTCTCTACCACCTTATGCAAGTCTGAAGTTGGGCTTTAAAGCTTTTTGGATCCCCCCTTCACATTTGGCACCTTTCAGGGGGTGCAGATACCTGTCTGAAACAGGTATTTGCACCACTTCCGGGTTCTGACTCCGGCGGGAGTCCATCCTCGTGACGTCAACCCCCCCCCCCGCTGTCTTCTGGGAAACACTGTTCCCAGGAGAGAGCGGGGACCAGTGACGGCGCGCCGCGATCCTCGCGCATGCGCAGTAGGCAATCGGATTCCCTCACAGAGGATGGCGGTGGAAGCAGCTGAGGACCGAGCGATTGCTCGGCCTCGGCTGCCGACATTGCGGGCGCGCCGGACAGGTAAGTGTCCATTTTTTAAAAGTCAGCAGCTAGAGTATTTGTAGCTGCTGGCTTTTTAAAAAAAAAAAAAAAACTGGTGGACCTCCGCTTTAAGTTCTAAATAGTAGCTACATTTCGTAGCATTGTTACTTGCTGCCTTCTGTTGCAGATTGCCTGCAATTTCTTCTTTTATTTTGCATTCTGCAGCCTTTCTGCTGTATCTATTTTGGTCTTATTATTGACTGTTCTACACATTTAATTTCTTTACCTCTAAATCATCTAATAAACTTGTTCCCTGTGGTCACCCTCCACATTTACTTCCTCTAGTACTGTGTCTTGATTTCATAGACTTAGCACTGTGGGATCTAGAGGTCTTTGCGAAAGGGAATTGGTGGATTAGCCAGTCCTGCTAAGCAAGATTGGGTGGCAGTGGAAGGGAGGGAGGGGGTCACCAAGAGAGATTGAAACCCTAAGAAGTAGTGAAGATCAGTGCGGTGGGTTCTGAAGAGGATCAAGCTATTGCAAGCAGAAGAGGATTATGGGATTAGTGATATCCCAGCTGTATCGGACACCAGTTGGCCACTCGTAATTCCACTGTGTCTGCTGCACTTGATCAGCCAGTGTCGGGTCTATTGTGATGAGAGGGACCAGCTATACATTTCATACTGTACATGAAAACACAAGGAACAATTACTGTCATACACAATTAGATTTATGCAGTACATTTGTTGGTTTAACCTCATTTCTGAGGATCAACGCATATATTGTGCATTAAGTCGATGTTCTTTATTGGGTAATAGAAGGAAGGCGACCTCAGGATTTATTATCTCTCGGCAATCTGACAGATATGATACTTACATGAAAATGTGAAGCTTTCCTTATAGATTTGAATATTTTCTTTTTTTTTTGTTGTTCATCCAAGACAAGAGCTGCTAAAAAGTATCAATGTATTTAACTTTCATATTTCTTCGTGTGACCCTATTACTAAGAAATGCTTTCTAAAAAAAAAACTAAGGGACAATATGATGTATTTTCACTGAGTATACTTTGTGGATTATTTTTAGATTAATGCACAAGTTTCCCTTCCTCAAATAAGACAACCTTGTAGTGAATTTTAATGAGGGTGTCTATTGAGACTAGGATTAAGCCAGTCAGGTGAGTGATAAAGTAATGATTCATGAGATAAAATAATGATGAGAAATAAAGGTTTATAGTGATTTAAAGGGTAACTCCAACTTCGTATGAAAAAATATTGCAAATAAAAAAAAATATATAGCGTGTATAATTGCAACACAAGCCACCAGTTTTGGTGAGATACTCCCAAAGGGTTATTCACATCTTAAGGGATTTAGACCCTGCAACCTGCCTTAGAACACTGCCAGTGCAGCACCTGATCAGTAATGTAAACTTCCGTCACATTCACATGGACACATACAAATGGCTATTTCTTCAGTCACTTCAGGAATCTACAGCAAAGTTAAAGGAGGGGGGGATCCCTATACTTACTGTATTTATTGGCATATAACACTCACTTTTTTACCCTGAAAATAGAGGGTAAACTGTGCCTGCGTGTTATACCCAGGGGGCTGTGGAACGTTTTTTTTCCTGAAAATTTCCTGTTAAAGTTGGGGTGCGTGTTATACGCCGATAAATACAGTACCTGATCTGTCCGATGGAATTGCACAGAGCGGCCCAAACATCCTTTTTTTTGGGTCTCCCGCTGGCCCCTCCCCTCTGTCGCTCCTTAGCCCCGCTGCTGCATCCATTAACACAGACAGCGGGACTTGGCCCTGCTCACCCGATCCCTCGTTACTGGCTTTGATTAACAGCAGAATGAGCTAATGACTCCCGGTGCCCCAGCAAAACCAGTGAGACGCAGAAGTGAGGGGAGAGAAGAGCTGCAGACATGCACAGCCTTGGATCAAATGAGGGCTCAGGTAAGTATAAGAGGGGGGGAGGGCCAAAACCAATGCCTAAACATTTTTTTACCTTAATGCAAAGAACACATTAAAGTAAAAAATGTTTAGGCTTTAGAACCACTTTTTGAAATGTACAGTGATCACCAAGAGGGTAATGTTTTGTTTTTTTCTTAACAAAAGTGGATTTACTCTTTTAAATCTTTTTACCGTCTCAATATTTGTAAATTAACAATTTTACATAAATTATTATTCAGTAATATTGCGAGAGTAGCAGACAGGTTGGGGGTAGCTGCAGCTATTTGCGGCTGTCCACACAGTCAGCGATTTACCTGCAGTGATCTCTGCTAGATGCACACAAAGTGGTAGCTGCGGTCACCGGCAACCTTCCATTATAGTAAACAGGCTGCAGCTAGATGTTCGCAGCAGCAGGAATCGGAAGATTTCTGCTGCTGCATGTTGAACCAACCTAAATCTCCAGTGTGAATGTAGCCTTGCATTGGTTGTAAACCTCCGACGTGAAATATGAAGAAAGCCTATGCCTCTTTAGTGTGAACTAATCAGCTCATAATCACAAGTCACTTCGGACAAGTTTTCTTTAGGCCTTGTACACACGGCCGAGGAACTCGACGTGCCAAACACATCGAGTTCCTCGGCGAGTTCAGCCCTGAAGCCGCCGAGGAGCTCGGCGGGCCGAGAGCTCCCATAGAACAACGAGAAAATAGAGAACATGTTCTCTATTTTCTCGACGAGTTCCTCTGCGGCTCCATCGGGCCGAAAGTGTACAGACGACAGAGTTTCTCGGCAGAATCAGGCTCTGACCGAGTTTCTCGCCGAATTCTGCCGAGAAACTCTGTCGTGTGTACGAGGCCTCACACCAAGAGAAAAATAGTGATGGGGAAAGGAGCTCCAGCTGATTGACAGCCTCAGCTCTGTTCCTGTGTAAAGGGGGTGTGGCCCTTTATTCCAATTAGCTTTCATAGCTCTCCTTGCTAAGCTCTGTAGAGTGTAACCGCTCTCATCCCCCCTTTTTTTTTTTTTTTTTTTTTTTAACTGACCAGCTTTAAAATTTAAAACTTTGAATGTATGTAGAGAAGAAAGGGCTTCAGATAAACGGGTACAATTTATGTAGGAGGATCATATCTGTGTATCACCTGAGGCCAATTCCTTCACTGGGTATATGTTAGGGCTCTTTCACATAGGTGGACCGTTCAGATCCGCCTGCCAGTTTTTTAGGCAGACCTGAACGGGCGCTCCGTGCTCCTCTATGGAGCCACGGATGTCAGCGGTGACATGCCCGCTGACCTCCGGCCCGCTTTGATCCGCCAAAGTGTGACGGAGGAAAAACCTACATTTCCATCCGTCAGGCGGATCGGGTGAACACGGACAGACGGCCGTGTTCATTCCGATCCCCCCATAGGGGAGAGCGGAGATCTGACAGGGCGGTCCCTGCACAGTGTGCGGGGACTGCCCTGTCATCCCCTGGCTCAGCGGGGATCAACGGAGCGATCCCTGCTGAGCAAGCGGAGGTTCGCGGGGTGGATCATTACTGATCCGCTCCATGTGAAAGGGGCCTAAGGGTTTACACACTAAGAAAACCTGAGGCTTCAGTATTGTCATTAACCTGGAACATTCATAAAGACAAAGCTATTCTGACTCTATATAACTTTGCATGCTGCATTCTAGTTTTGTTAAGTGACTCAAGCCATAGAAGCCCTAGAGATGGTAACCTTTTTCAGAAGGTGGTCAGCGGTGGCAGATCTATTCTCATGACAGATTTCCTTTGAAAGGCTAATAGTGTTAAAGCACCCTTTTCTTTCTTTCAGCCCTACAGGGTGCCCTCTTACATGCTTAGCCAAAGTTGTATGCCATTTATTTTTTCCAAGTTTTCAAACCTCAAAGATTGTGTAATGATCACATCTATTGGCACTGTTATTTATTTATTTTTATACAGAAATACAAAGTGAATATTCTGCTTTTATTCCGAACATTTTATTGATGTCCTAGTTTGAACTGTGCCATGTTGTTGGTTTACCTTCTTGTCATATGCATTCCTCCCACTCTCTAATTGGCACACAGATGAATGGCTTATCACGGTTGTCCCTCTCTGCTTCCTCCTCTTCCTCCTTTGAGCGGACGCTTTAATTGGTACGAAGATGAACCAGAACACTGGTGTTGCATTTTGCTTCCACCCCCTCTTGGTTCTTTTTCTTTACTTTGTTACATAGGGGTTTTTTTTTTTTTTTTATTCACCCGTGCCTTCATTTGTGCCAAGATAAGCTTTGATTTCATCTCTTCCCCCTTCTATTGACTCATACAGATTCCACCTCTTGCCGCCATCTGATAGATTTGGTTTGGGATTAAACGGAGGATTTCATTGAAGCTTTATCCACCATGAATTTTTTATTCCCCCTCCACTCCTTTTTTTTCACTCGGTCCATTTGTCTTTTGTGTTTGATTCTGCCATCATTATTTATTCTTTTATTGGTGTTGTATAGTTTTCTTGCTATTACTGGTCATGCGTCCCTCTTTTTATTTTTCGCACTTTCACGGTTCCTGTTTTTTTTGTGTTTGTTTTATTCCTGCTTCCAATAAAATGCCCGTCTTTTCTCATTAGTCAAAACTTCTATTTCACCTCAATTTTGGAGTTGACGCCAACGTGTTTCATTTTCATCATGCTATTTTCCTGTCTAATCCCCTCCAAATGGTTCTCCTGTCTTTCTGCCGTTACCAATCCGCTTTCCTCCTTTCTGCTCGCCCCCACCTCGTCTCTCTATTTGTGTCCCCTTTGATTAGGTGGAGACAGCGCGGATATTCAGAGGTTTTAATTAAATGATAACAGCCCGAGGCTCCCTCCCTTCCGGATGATAACACAGGCCTTTATCGCACTCGCGCTTCCAATCCCTTTTCTGCCTCTCTCCCGCTTTCCTCCTTTCATGTGTAATTTTTAATTATGTTTTATAATCTCAATTGCAAAATAGCCCTAAAACAAAAAAAACGAAGCTTCCTTTTTTTTACCATGTGTCCCTTTTCTCTTCTCCGGTGCTTTTGCTGTATGTCCGGGAAATAGTTACGTGCATGTGTGTGGTCTGTTCCATCTCACCGCTTTTTAAAATCCAAGAAAATGAAAGCCTTAGACTTTAATTTAAAATAAATATATCATGTATCATTTCTAATGAGATAGGAAGCATTTGTCATGACGAATGGAGCATTCCTTTATTGTGACAGTAAATTGTGCAGCCTCCGTAATCGAAGACAAATATATTATGGCCCTATTCATGGAAAGGCCTGAATAATGCAGTTTACGTGCATTACAAATGTGCAAATATGTGCAAAATATTGCTGTCAAAGGAGATCTCTTGACACTCCTAAGTTATGGCTATTTGTCCGTGAATATTTTTGCCCCTGGAAAAGTTACAGGATGTTTTACAAGTTGAATCCTCATCTGTTCACCCCACGTTTTGAAAACGCTTACCACTATTTTCAAACTACATGTAGTGAAGCTGACTTCTTGGTTATCTGTGCCAGCGCTATGGTGAGTTTTGTTGGTTTGTTGGTTTACCTGTTCCCATACGAATAGGAGACATTGACAGATATTTGAATGAATAAAAAACTCACAAGCTTTTGGTAATCCATACATGTCATTGTACACATGACATGGCATCTGTTAATAAAAAATAAAAAATAAATAAAATTAATGGGCATTCATGAGATCTGTTTACCCAGAAGAGCTTCCTGGAAGGCATTTGTGATGTAGCCTTCCCAGGAAACAGCAGGGGAGCACTGGCTACTTCACCAGTGCTTTTGGAAAATCAGCAGGTAACATTTTTTTTTTTAAATGATGCATATTTTACATATGGCTATAAAGTGATTACTGTTCAGTATCCAGAGCTGCATTCAGTTGGTGCTGGGGGGGGGGTGGCTTATCTGATTTATAGGGCTGCAACTAGCGATTATTTTCATAATCGATTAGTTGGCCGATTATTGTCTCAATTAATCGGTTAATAACGTAAAAAAATATGTAATTTTGGGGCAATTTGCATTTTTTTCTTTTTTTTTTGGCCAATTTGTTGGGCAGATTAAAAAACAAATTGCCACAAAAACGCATTACATACTTTTCTGCAGCATCTCCATTGAAGTATATTGAACCAAAAAAACAAAATGGCACCATTTTGCGTTTAAAACAAGTCCTTGCCCTTTGCAAATGGGCAGCAGCTGAAAAAAATCATGGATGTAAACGTGTCCCATAGGAAACCATATAAATGAACTGTAGTGAGTTTCTGCAAAAAACACAGAAGTGTGTCCCAGGCCTGAGATGTTTAGGAACATAATGGGGTTAAAAAAACGAAAATTAGTACAAAAAAAGCAAATAATTTTTTTTAACCCATTATGTTACTGGCCGATTAATTGATTTATGAAAATGATAATCGATTAATTTCATAATCGATTAGTTGTTTCGGCCCTACTAATTTAATGAATGACTTAAAGCAGACTTCCACCCACAATTTTCACTCCACCATGCAGCGCTAATGTGCATCCTTAAAACCAATTGGCAATTTTATTTATTTTTTCTGTGCACTTACCTGATTTATGCATATCTAAATCCACTTCTTTTAGTGGCTGTGGCGATGCACGTGATTTCTGGCTTTGTATTGGCTCCTGGGAGATGTCATCAATCCCAAGAGGCAATGGGCATTGCTGGCTCGTAGCATTTCTACGCAAAACCAGCAAACCTGACCTACAAGCTATTGTACTCGCTTGCTCCGCACTGTGCATGCCCGAGATCGGCAGGTGCATGCTAGGTAGCCAGCATGCATGGAATACAGGAAGGAGGACACTGCGGCTTCAGATGCACTGGAGATGGCCACAGGAACTTTTAAAAGTAAGAAAACAATGATGCACAAATAGAAAACTGGCCATAGTTTACAGCATACCTTTTACGCACGAGGCATGAGTATTCTATGGGTATTTTTCTCTTAAAAGTCATATTTCGGCTGGAACCCTGCTTTAAGAGTTATTGATCTTTGTGGCAGTGGGCTAAACGTTTAAGTAAAGTGACTTTAACTTCTTTAGACCCGGGCCATAGTAAAAAGACGGCCTCCAGGTGGCTCTGTAAATCCGGGAGGCCGTCTTTTTATGGCCTCGCGTCCTCTGGCCACTGGGGGGCGTGTGCGCGCACCCCCGAGATGCTGATGTGCGTGCCTGGCAGCCGTGATGTCCGCCAGGTACCCGCGATCGGCAATGACAGAGCCGGGACGTGGAGCTCTGTGTGTAAACACAGAGCTCCACATCCTGTCAGGGAGAGGAAACAGATGCTGTGTCCCTTGTACATAGGGACACAGCATCGGTCACCTCCCCCAGTCAGTCCCCTCCCCCCACAGTAAGAATCACTCCTAGGATACACATTTAACCCCTTCCTCGCCCCCTAGTGTTAACCCCTTCCCTGCCAGTCACATTTATACAGTAATCAATGCATTTTTATAGCACTGTTCGCTGTATTAATGTGAATGGTCCCAAAAATGTGTCAAAAGTGTCCGATGTGTCCGCCGCAATATCCCTGTCCTGACAAAATTTGCAGATCGCCATATTACTAGTAAAAAAAAAATAATAAAAATGTCAGAATTCTATCCCCTATTTTGTAGTCACTATAACTAACTTTTGCGCAAACCAATCACTATGCGCTTATTGCGATTTTTTTTTTTTTTTACCAAAAATATGTAGAATACGTATCGGCCTAAACTGAGAAAAAATTTTTTTTTTTTTTAAATAGGATATTTATTATAGCAAAAAGTAAAAAATATTGTGTTTTTTTTTTTTTTTTTAATTGTCGCTCTATTTGTGGGAAAAAAAGGACGCAAATTTTGTTTGGGAGGCACGTCGCAATTTTAATTTAAAAACGACGCAGTGCTGAAAGCTGAAATTTCGCCTGGGCAGGAAGGGGGTATATGTGCCCAGTAAGCAAGTGGTTAAAAAAAAAAAGTTATGATAGTTGGCCTTTTTGTGTCCTGGGATGGTATGGGACGTGTATAAAATTCAGAGCCGATATGGAGAAATGTTACATTTAGTGACCTTGAACATTGAGGTTGTGCTTTTGAGGTACTTGAGAGTTAAATTTATTTTAAAAATAAATAAAAAACTTTGTCCCATAATGTGCAGCACTGGTTTATTTCATGTACAATTGTAAAAAAAAAATCCAAGCTGCCCAGAGGGGGTTCAGTATGAAGTCCACTTTAGTGGTATCAGAAGCCTTTGCAACAATTTGACCAATGCAGTAATGCTGGCAGTAACGCCTATAAAGCTTAGCTGGCATTGCAGTACAGGATAATCAGTTGCTACAAGATACATCTTCCTTTTGATGATTACATGCATTTTTTTTTTTTGATTCTCATTTGCTGCTCTAAATGTGGCACACAAGGCAATGCCAGCTGTCTTCTAAACTGCAGTATAAAATGCAATAGATGTGCAGGGTGCAGTTATCTATAGCAACTAATAACAAATCAACTTTAAATAAGGCTTTCCTATTTTATTGGTTTAGTGCCATTAAATACTGCCGTGGTTTACCGAGTACATATACAATTTACCTTGATCCTTGCCCCCCCCAGGAACATTCACATCTCCTAGAAAACAATTACCTATAAATCATGTCTTTTAATGTCTTTATCCTTTTAATAGCATTGGCATCAGGTCTGTACTAGTAATAAGCCAAGCCTATAAAATAGGAGATGGCACCCTGATTGTCCTATAGAAATATGAAAGGTAACTGGTTGCTATGGGTTGCAGTTAACTTCGTATATCACCAATGCGCTTTGCCCTCCCTTATGACTAGGCCCAGATAGACTAATCTGTTTTTTCTGTGTCCCAGGATAGAGCTTATTTTGTAGAATTGTACAGCTATACTGCAAAGTTTGACAGCCATTTTTTTTATCCTTTTTATCAAATTGGCTGTTTAGCATAGACTGCTATTACTACACATACTGTAAAAATAAAAGGTTACAAAATATGATATTGTAAGGTCATTATTGAAAGAGCGAAATAATCCTGACATGCTTATTTTCCTGATTTTCATTGACTTTGGGTAGGCGGCTGCTGTATTGAGTTTCCTACGTGCAAAGTTGACAGTAACGAGAGACCCCCTCGGGTGGCGCTTGTAAATGTGGGAAATATGGCACAGTTGTGAATGTGTGAAGAAAAACCAGGTTGTGACACTCATACATCTGTGATCATCCAGATTAACCTAAGCTGCGCGCCCTGCTTCAAAAGTCATTTATCAGCGTTAATGTGAATCTTCCAGGACAAGATTGTGACATGCAAAGTAGACAGTGAGACACATGGCTGCAGGATGAGGAGCGTCGGAGATTCTTGCACGCTGGACCCACACGGTGATGCTGTTGACACTTTGCAGGCAACAGAGAAGCCATTTTCTATCTATTTTAACATGTTGCTATTTTCATACTTTCAATCATCACTCGATTTTTTAAATATTGCTACTCTTGGCTTTAAAAAGTAAATCCTTTCCCAATGAATGTTTTAATAGAAGATGCATAGTAATATACAGTGTATGCTCACTTGCAGTTTTTATTTGCAGATCGGGTGCAAGGATGAAGGGAGGAGGGGGGGCCAAATCAGCGTTGGCTCAATTTACATTTGTGCAGTGGCTAGTTGGTGGTATTGTTTGCCCCTTTTTTTTTTGTTACAGACCCAAATGTTAATGACATATTATCTTTCCTCGGAGCAATGCTTCAAGAACAAAAAGCAGACACTGGAAATAGCAATAGCAATTTACATTGCTCCCTTATCATTGGATGTGCCAGCCCCACAGTAGTGAAAAGAGATGGAAACTGCCTGTTTTTCCATGTGAATGTGCCTCCTCAAAAGTGGTAGAAGAATGGGTCAGTGGGAGGCACTTCAGTCTAATCTTGTGTCGCCACTGGAGAAAGCTACCTGAAGTATGTACATCCACCTACCCAGATCTATATATATATATATATATATATATATATATATGAGAATGATTCACACAAATATTTTTTTTATTGCGCAAGGTGAATGGCCACTGAATTTAGTGAATAAGGTAAAGCTGCCATTACTTTGAATACCCAATCATGTGCAAGGAAATGAAAAATAAAATTTCGATCTTTGCTTGCATATGAGCAACAAAGTTTGATGTAGTTTAAAGCGGTTGTATACCCTCAGGGTATACTTGCACCTACAGGTAAGGCTTACCTGTAGGTGCTTGCAATATCTCCTTAACCTACATGGTTAAGGAGATATTTGCAGAAAAGCAGGTGCCGATGTCTACGGGGCATGCGCGCTGTAGACAAAGGCGCAGGCGCACTGAGCATGGTGGCTCCTGAATAGGAGGCTTCCGGAAATGTGCGCATGCGCGGGGATTGTGCCGTTCCGTGCGCGGGAGGGACGTCATCGCCGCTCCGGCCAGTCACAGCGCCTGGGCGATACCCAGAAGTCATTCCGGGTATCATGGTGGTGACGGAGGACGTGTCCGAGGACTGCTGCGGAGGCTTCGATCTAAGGTAAGTAATTGATGAGCTGGTATGCTAGTCATACTAGCTCATTATGCCTTTGCCTTGCACGTTTTTAAAATTTTTTAAGGGTATACAAAAGCTTTAAAAGGAGGTCAAATGCAACTGTCATTTAATTCTGAATGACCGCAGATGCATCCAAAACTGATCCCAAATGCAAGTGAAAGGATAAAAAAGCTGCGTTTGCTTATTGACACAAGCCCAAAGCTCTTCGACACAGGTCCTTATTCTGTCTCAAAAGTGACATCAATACAACTTTCAGGATCACCCAAGCTTTGGTACTTTTGAAGCAAGTTATTGAACTGCAAAATGAAAGAAACACTTTTGAAGCAGATTTATATTTCTTTTTATACCTTTATGGCCCTTCTAAGCCCGTCCTTGGGTGTCCTCAACAGGAAAGCACTCATTACCCCAAGACGTATGCAGGAGGAGCAGGTGGTTTGCTTGGGAGTCTGCCGACTTGCTGCGTTCAATATGAATAAATTAGAGTGGCGTTACAGATAATCTGTACAGAATTACTGTCAACTGAAAGCTGTTAATTCTTCGGGTGCTTTATCATCATCTTACCATATGTTTCATAAAATAAATTTTCAATAAAACAAAATGATACAAAAAAAATGAAGGGTTAGAAGCCTAAGTTTATGGGGCCCAAATCGTCATTTTGCTGGTAGTCTGCATCTTGAGTAAGCAGGCTCTTCCAAAACTGAAATAGTGGTGATGAGATCTGAACAGAATCATCCATTCTAATATGCCCTGGGTCATGGTCCCACTACTCCCTCCTCCCATGTACCATGCAGAGTAAATAACCGGGCACTGTATATATTGATGCCCAAAGTCCACCCAAAGACTGGCGCTTCAGTAAGCAGAGGAGAGAGCACTGGAGTGGAGGGGTTAAGGCAAACATTACTCCTGATTCTCCATAGCCGACTGAAATCTTAGAGCTTTAACAGCTGTTTCCGCAGCTTTAGACGCGCTCACTCCTGATGCTTGGTTATACACGCCGCTCTAGAACAGCCAGGGGCGGATCAGAGACATTGAATTGGATTGAATTGCGCCCTTGATTTGTTTAAACACGCCCCACAGACGTGCATTTTATTGTTAAAACCATCCCTCAAAAAAGCACTGCTCAATATCAAATGAGGCTCCGCCCCTTTTCCCGCCCCCCTGTGGAGTGTATTATAACGTGGCATGTTAAGATCACATGAGTCGGGAGCGAGCGCGTCTACAGCTGTTGAAGCTCAGATTTCCGTGGCTTCCTTCTGCTCATGTGCTGCGCCTGCGCAGTCGAGGCCAGAACCATATTGATAGGGGAACCAGCTCAACAAGACACCAGCACTGCTAGACTTGCAGTTAACCCTTGCAGTGTGCGGCGGGCATAGCAAGGGATACGTTTTGCCTAAATTTCAAAGTTCTGTTTTAAGATTTGCATTCTGTGAACACGGCTTACATTCAGGCTTTAATTCAACTTTACTTTTGGTAATCAAACGTAAGGTCCAAACGTGTCTCACTTTGGTGAGACTTTACTGTAACTCATGCTCATTACAAAGATGTTTTTAAAGTGACTCTGTCATGATAGAAGTCCGGGGCTGGCATTCTTGACCTTCTACAATAAGCACATTACCTGGCTGTGTTAAGGTTAATGATCAGCAATAGCAGTCTCCATGATTCTTTAGTCACAGGTTTAATTAAAGACTTGACTTTGAAGTTTGAATCTGATTGGTAATAGAGCAAGAAAAGAAAGTAAGTTGGGGTCAGGTCAATGAGCTTTGAGTATATGTCAATGGGTACATGCAGCCTGCTTTAGGATAAAATATGGAAATGCTTTAGAGATCATTGAGAATTCATTGATACGC
Source organism: Rana temporaria (assembly GCF_905171775.1). NCBI lineage: Eukaryota > Metazoa > Chordata > Amphibia > Anura > Ranidae > Rana > Rana temporaria. The sequence goes on from NC_053491.1 coordinate 324,290,937, forward strand.
ACATTGATCCCCTTCTGACCTGCACTTGATCTGACAGACTTCAATCTGCTTTTGCATTCCTTTAGACTTGGATGGGGGACAAGCAGTTCAACATAGGCCCCTACGTAGCTCAGGCTTCAGGAAGCAGACACACCCGCCGTTCAAATGAGAGAGCCTCTGGAGTATGGCTGCAAGTGGCACACCAATGAGCGTAAATTGAGTAGACTTTCCTGCTTTCACTACAGTAGCCATGCTTGAGGGAAAGCATTAGAAGTTGACAGATTGGTTTCATTCCATGCCTGGAATTGCTCTTTAAAGGGAGGATGATTTGAACTCTTCTAGAACAAGTACCTATTTCACAGTAGAAGGTGATGTGTCTACGACTAGCCATTAGCACTATATGGTACAATATGTTAATGTTTAAGGAGTCCATTTCCTAGAGAACATAATTTTCAGGTTGTAAAGTTCAACCCCAATTAGCAGCGTATGGCCAAAGAATGGAAGCACTCAGCCATCTAATGCTGCTAATACATAATTTAAGAGCCATGTAATAGCTTCTCACATTTAGATTTTAGGACTATAATGAAAAATCTCCGGTTATACTTTTGGCCCATAGCAAGGGTTTTACACCTACAACAAAATGTTGGCGGACATCCAGGTATTATTATCTATAATACAATTTGAAATGCCATTTTTTATTGTTATCCTCTAGAAAGGGTTAAGAGTATCCCTAATGCTGGGTGTATTAGAAGGTCTAGCTCTGGCCTGTAATTGCTCGGGGGCCTAACTTGATCCCATCAGTATCGCCCATCCCGCGGCTGGAGATGTTTTCTGGACGGGTTAATGATGGTGAATTTCCCTGGCCACTCCGCTAACTGTGCACATACGCTCTGCATCTCATCATATAGTCCCCCAGTAATTACACATAAAAAGCTGGCTTCAGTCTTCCAGCAAGGATCTCTTGAGAAACTCGGCTGTACGCCAAATACTCATTCACTCTAGGCTCCTTTATATTTTAACTCTCTACGTCTTTCTGATTTCCATGTCGGCATATATTTTCCAATAATCTGATTTATGTTGTTGTCTTCTTCCCAAACCATTACTTCTTAAACACATAACTGCCACCATTCATGGGTGGGCCAGGTAAATTATACTGGTTGCCTGGTCTGGATGATCAGTAACAGCCCTTCCTGCTTTATAAGCTTGGATAAACCTGTGAAAGTTCATTTGAGATCCAAACAGATTTAACATGTCCGTTTTTTATTTATTTTTTATATCTAGAATTCCCCTCACTTTGGCTTCTTTCCCTATATACCGCCTTTGTAGCCATTTCTTATGCTCAGCGAATATCTGATGGATGGAATGGTGGCCATGTGGGCATTAAAGTGGTATTAAACTGAAAATCAAACCTTTATTAAATTGCAGCTTAGATGTCAAGGCTGAATTTTTTTTTTTTTTTTTTTTTATGATTTCTTTCTTTTTTCACCTGCTGATCCGGTTAGTAATTTTTTTTTTTTCCCCAAAAGAACATTCTGTCTTTCAAATCATTAAACACTGAAAGGGGTGCTTACAATGGGCAGCTTGTATTTATTTTTATAAAGCCTTTATCCAGTGCCGATCCTGACCTCCCTGGGGCCCTAAGCAAAATGACATGTCACATTAAAGTTGAGAAGCGAGGGGGGGGGGGGCTGCCAAAAATGACATGTCACATTAAAGTTGAGAAGCTGGGGGGGGGGGGGGAGCTGCTGACAGTGGCATGTCACATTAAAGATTAAAGTTGAGAAGCAGGGGGGGAGGGGGTGTTCTGCTGTCGGAGGTGACATCTTACATTAAAGTGAGAAGTAGGGTGTCTTGACTTCTTACCTCTTCTCCCATGCAGCCAGCGAGTTGAGAAGCGGGGCGAGGGACCGAAAATTACTTCTCACCAGACGGGGCCTCTAGTAATTTGGGGGGCCCTAAGTGGCTTGCATAATGAGCCTATAGGGCGGATCGGCCCTGCCTTTATCCCAAAAGTAACAAAAGATTTTCTGTAACTGCATATAAAGTGTGAGGAGCTTGGTTTCAATTTGTTAGTACTTGTAAATCTGCTAGTGCATCTAACCAACCCCCCCCCCCCGGGAATAAAGTGTTATTAAAGTTTTTGTTTTTCCACAAATGTTATACTTACCTGCTCTTGACAATAGTTTTGCACAGAGCAGCCCTGATCCTCTTCTTCTGAGGTCCCCCTGCCGGTGCTCTTGTCTCTTCCCCATTGACCAGTGCCTCCAACAGCAAGCAGCTTGCTATGGGGACAGTGGTACGTTCTTTGCTTCCCGAGACCCATTCTATGCATCCATAGGAGACAGAGCTGCGGCTTGGCCCCATCCTCTCTTCCCTCATTTGCTCACTGCCTGTAGTTGATGGCTCCCGCTGCTGTCTTAGCCAATAGGAAGAGGGACCCAGGACAGCTGAGGCTCCCCTGCACATTGCTGAATCGAGAGGGGGCTCAGGTGAGTATTAGTGGGGGCTTATGGGGAGTGGGGCAGCACACAGAAGGTTTTACCTATAGGGATTTTTGTTTGAAGGGTGTTGGCTGTGAACTTGGTATGCATACACACGGCAGGACTTTTTCAGCAAGCTTTCCCAAAATCACGTGTTTTTTCAGCTCTTTTCTGCTCTTTACCGTCCAACCTTTGGTCAACTTCTGCTATTGTTGGTTGGTTCTGAGCATACGTGTTTGTACTTTGGCCAAAAGTCTGATGGACTTCTGTAAACACGATAGGACTTTGCACCTTAGGACTTTTGTTGACGAAAAGTTTGTCTGTTTGCAGAGTGAGCTTTTGTCCGATGAAAACCGAAAAAGTTTGTCTGAAGGAGCGTACACACAGTCGGATTTTCTTGAAAACATGCTCATTTTTAAGTTTGTTGTCAAAAAGTCCGACCGTGTGTATGGGGCTTAATACAGGAGGTGTGTTATTGGGCAGATCACCAGGTAAAACCGAAGGAAAAAAAAAAAGCCTACATAAACGCAATGCAGCCAGCACATCTAAATGATTGGTAATCTGCAATAGATTACATTTTTGGTTTAATACCACTTAAGGTCCTGCGTTTTAATCTCGGCTGCAACTCTGTCTGCTTGGAGTTTGTATGTTTTCCCTGTGTTTGTGTAAATTGACTTTGCTTTGAAAAAAGTGGTTGGTATTGCTCATCACTTAACTACGACAGGTTCCAGTTCTTGCTAGCAACACCTAATCGGTCACATTGCTTGCAAATGTCAGGCCCTAAATGGCAAACAAGGAAAGGTGTTTTCGGATTGGTTGCTATGGATTAGTGCACATTGAGCTTTCCCTTATTAAATGAAGGCCTCACAGTAAAAAAACAAGCAAAAGGCTGTTTACTTTGCAGCATCAATGAACCCATTCTATTTAACCATGAAAGCATTGTAAATATATAAATCCTCTTTTGCTGCATTGAGTCTCCGGGTGCCGGTTCTGCTCTCGCCTGTGAGTCAGCGTTCCTGATTACCTGGCACACTCGGGCTGCTGATTGGCTGCGTACAAATCTTGTACTGGAGTAGATGTTTAGCCTTTAGATTAATGACAAGAAAATCAATAGCTTGTGCTGGCAGCCGGTTGATGATGACGGTTATGGCAGGCTGTGATGGCCTTGCAAGTTACCCCATGCTCAAAAACTGTTAATGCACATTGATAGCGAGCGGCCCAGCAGCTGATCTCTGCCAATAACTTGCTTGCAAACTCTTGATGCCAGAATCGTACGGCTGGCAGCACGGCCAATGCTGCAGGCTGATCTGCTATCCGATACCCCCAGGAGAGCATCTTCTGAAACTGTTCATAACATTGCCTCATGGACAAAAACAACAGCTTTAAAGTGGATAATGCCATAGCTTTGACAAATTTAATTAGAACATTGTGAGTTTCTTGGGAATGCCTTTACTGGAAAAGCAGTTATTTCATTGAATGATGTCACTGGATTGTAAGCTTTTGTGGTTCGTTTTTGAAATCTCCAATATTGGCCAGCAAAAGGTACCCAATGAATATGTATTTTTAATTTTCTAAATGGAGGTCGTTTTTTTTTTTTTTTGCATGCCTTTGTCGATATAAAGAACAGCCACAGGCCAGCTTCAAGGCAACTGTGTACCGGTACATTATGGTCCTTACTGTAATCTAGATATATGGGTGCTATCTCGTATATCTGCAGAGTTATGTGATTTCTGATTTACTGTTATACTAGCAAAAATGGAGCCCACTTGTTGAAGTAATTGAAGACTGACTTTCTTAATGACCTAGCAGTATGAATATACAATAGTTTACAGAATTCAGCAGTCTGGGGAGTGAAATGCATAGTGTACATATTGCAGTGGATTTGGTAGATGGAGTTCCATCACAGAATGTGACTTCAGCTTTAAAGTGTGTCTTAACCCAAGAAAACATTTTCAGGTTTCCAGCCCTTCGATGTGGTGAATGCATTTGGGTTTTTTTTTTTGTAGGCTTTTCTTCCTTTATTTTTACCCCTACCAGTAACACACTTTCTGTCTTAGGGTGACAACACACACTCAATTTTTTCATAGTTTTTCAAGTGTGTTGTCACCCTAGAACAGAAAGGCCCGGATTCAGAAAGGAGATACAACGGCGTATCTCCGGATACTCCGTCGTATCTCTGAGTGTGCGTGGTCGTAACTATGCGACTGATTCAGAGAATCAGTTACGCATAGATTTCCCTAAGATCCGACCGGCGTGAGTGTTAAAATTAGCGGGGTCACAGTTAATATACATAAAACACGCCCACATCATCCACATTTGAATTAGGCGGGCTTACGCACACATACGTTACGCCGCCGTAACTAAGGGCGCAAGTTGTTTCTGAATACAGAACTTGCGCTCAAATTTACGGCGGCGTACCGTATCTGCGATACGTTACGCCCGCCCATAGATAGACAATTCTATCTGAATCCGGGCCAAAGTGTGTAACTGTTAGGGTTACCAGGTAAAAATAAAGGAAGAAAAGCCTACGAAAAAAAATAATTCAGTAGGCTTTTCTTCCTTTATTTTTACCTGGTAATCCTACCAGTTGCACACTTTCTGTCCTAGGGTGACAACACACACTCGATGTACTGTATATATGGAGGAGCAACATTATCTTGCTGTGACAGGAAGGGTGTTAGGCCTTTAGAACACGTCTCCCTCTCCTTACCTCTATAACATAGATTAGAGCAGGGATTTTCAAACTACGGCCCTCCAGCTGTTGCGGAAGTACTAGTCCCATGAAGCATTGTATAACTCTGACATTTACAGACATGACTAGACATGATGGGAATTGTGGTCCCTGAACAACTGGAGGGCCATAGTTTGAAGACTCCTGGATTAGAGGTTGCCTGCAGTCCAGAGGAGGACTGGGCTGATGACATTGCAGTGCTTACAAGAGTTAACAAGCTTACATTATTTCTGGCAGGATCCACAGAAATTTGTTGCACTCGCCAAGCAGATATACCAAAACACCTTCAATTGTATATTTAAAAGAGAAGTATGGTTTTCTCTTTTTTTGGCTAATCATACCTAGGTGGATGCAGAATCAGAACGATGCTGCAGCTGTCCACTTCCGTTTATGCACTGAGAATCGATCCACTGAACATCGCCGATGGCTCAGTTCTCACTCCTCCACGAAAAGAGCGATGCTGACTGTCAGTCAGCATCGCTCCTGCTCTGCTCCTCTGCGCTCATTGAAGTGATGAGCTGTGGAAGGGTGGGGAGTGGCTGTCTCAGCGGCTCACTGAGACTGCCATCAGTCAAGGCAGCTGGCGGATCCAGACTTGGGAAGTTGGGATGACACGCTGCCTTGACTGATGGCAGTGACGTCAGCGAAGAGCAGACTTCAGACCGTTCTCCACTGAAAACCGTTCACAGGAGTGCAAAACGAATTGCTCTCCTGTGACCCTTGGAGAAGCCCAGACTAAAAAGCTCAGGCTGGACTTCTCTTTTAAGGTGGACCTTTACATCTACTTCAATACCTCTCATATTGCCCTGCTCCCTCCTCCCTCCCTCTCTCACAATTGCATATACATTTTAAAAATTTCCCAATAAAATGTAAAACATTTCTTGTGGTAGAAAGCAGCACTTCAGCCTAGAAAAAAATTATGATTGTGCCCACCCAGATTCTTCACTTGCGCAGATGTGCTACAGAGCTTATGGGTTCTGACTAAGCCCTGCGGCACATCTGCAAATGCATAGCTTTCCATCACATCTGCACACGTGTGGCTTCCCCCCACGCAAAGATGGTTATTACGGAACCCCCAATTCTTCTCTGTCTTAATGTGGGCTTAATATCATAACTGGTAAACGGAGAACTGGGCATTTCTGGATTGTGTCATTTCTCAGCCAGTTGTGTTTATTAGTGAACAAAATCATGGGGCTTCAAAACCTGGTACAAAGGGCAACAATGCACAAAGTAATCTATAGCATTCGTCAGTAATTCTCACTAACCACATCTGGGGTTGGTGTTATTAGATCTTTGTCCTTTGAATCTATTTTCCCTTTGATTTCCCCTATTGCAAATTTGTGTGTGCCTTAGGAAAGGAGATCACTCGGGTCCAGGCAGAATGAGACGACATTGCCAACATATCCCAGTATCCACCATAGCTGTGGATAGTGAATTGTACAAAGATTTGGAATCCTAACCAGACTTAAAATAAAAGAAAGTAAACAGAATTAAAATGAGCACATGGCACTTTTATATAGTGTATAAATGTATATAAAAAGTGTACTTTTTCACTTTAAATGTGAAAAGGAAGAGTACACAGCAGATGTGCCCCAAAAAGGAGATGTGAAAATTAAGAATTTTTTATTCCAGTATATGTATGAATATAGGTGTTGGACTCTACTAGTTTGTCTGAAAGGCAGAAATCGAGATTGCATTTAAAATGTTCTTTTTTTTTTTTTAAGTTAGCCGCTTCTACGTGATGTCTCAATGTATCTGTCTCTTGTATCTATTCTGCCCTCAGGTCTTTCTTTATATTTTTTCTCCCTGTGTTGTCTTTGTAATAGAGCTGATAGCAATCTTTTCAAACACTCCTGTTGTGTATAGAGCACAGTACGGCTGCAATTGGTTACTCCTCACTTCAGTTTAAGGAGGAAAAACAAAGTTCACGAACAGCTGCAGAAGCAAAAGCCGTGAAAGGTGCAATCCTACCCTTAACTTGTTCATACACAGTCATGTTGTCACAAAACCCAAGTCATTTGGCAATCTCTTTATTGATGAGGAACAATTACTTTGGATGCTTCAAAATCAAACTGAGGTTCCATAGATCTGGTACATGAACTTGAAGTAGTAGGGTGCCATTATTGACCTCATTTTGAATATGCTAGCTGCCTGGCTTTCATATTAATCCAGTAGCTTAAATACCTGGGGTACTGACCCAGAAAAGTATGTAGATTAGGAATTCTGAATTCAATTGCTTCATGTTTTGTTTTGGGTCAGTGACTTGAAAATCGCTAATTTCAAAGACCGCTAGGCAGCTAGTTTTTTTCAGAATGAGGTCAGCACTGGTATGAATTTTTTTTTCACAATACTATATCCTTTATAAAGTGTAAGCTTAATTTCAACAAAAATGCATTAACCATCCCTCTTCAGGCTAGAAGCCCCCATCCCAGCTGTTCCATACCTCCGAAACCCAACCCCAGCCCACTCTGGCACGCAGATTTATTAACATCTACCTAGTCCAAAATCCTCTTAAGTAGTTAACCCTTCTGCATACTGTGCTCCCATAGACTTTTATGGGAACATCCTTTCAGTGGTGTTGCTGCATACAAGTCTATGAGGGCTCACTGTGTAGATGAGGACCATCCCGAAGAGGCCTTCAGCCTGAATCTGAGCAGCCTAAAGCTGTGTTCCTGAGAGAAGTAACTATGTGGGATACAGTACACGTACACATTAAGACCTGTGGTGTTTTTTTCTTTTTTTTTTTTTTCAAAAGTCAGATATGCATTATATACTCAAAGACCAAGGTCCTTCAGGACCAAAGACAAGGATGACAAAGCGGGCTTGGTTGGAAAACCTATAACAATCACCGCTTTCTCCTTTATAAGCCTGGGCTACTGGGGTTTCGAAGGCACTCTCTAGGCTTAAAATGATTGGCTGTCTTAGGCGACCATTTGCAAAGTGGGTATAAATTCAGCCATAGATGGTTTGAATCGTGGCTGGTTCAGCAGGAACAGGCCGAGATTCAAACCATGTATGGGCAGGCTAAATGTCCTCGAGTTGATTGATGTAAATTTGCCCAAGTTGGGTGCAACCAGCCTACTGTTTTTTTCCATGCAATTATCACTATAGGATTGTATAGCCACCAGCAATAATCGGTCTTCTCCCGGCGGGAACAGCTTCCTCCACCAGGAGAAAGCAATGGCTTGGCGGGGGAATCCCCCTGTCAGTACTATCTGTAACCCGTCGTTTCAGGAAAGATATTTGCTCCGTGTATGGCCAGGGTGGTAGAATTGTGCTTGTACTCACTTTTTGGTTCATGGAAAAAACAAAGGAGGAACATAAAGCAGCATGAGTATCTGAAGTAGACATGGCTGTTTAGGCGATATGAATTGGTCATAATGATTATGGTGAAACAGAGCAAGGTTTTCATTAACCTTGTCTGTTGGAAAACTAAGGCAGCTGATAACTCCTTATTCTTCTATTGCAAAATTGCTAATTTTATTCTGAGATTTGCCCCCCCCCCTAATTTTTGTATTTTTTTTATTATTATTATTATTATTATTATTATTATTATTATTATTATTATTATTAAGGTGCTGAAAGTGTTTATCTGCCACTAAGCATAGTAAAGTTATTTTTCAAATGAAATTAAGGCATTTTAAATGTTGGGTATTTTTATAATGCAGTGCTACAAAAACTAAGTGTGGGGGGTGGGGTGGCTTAGCTGTCACAATGGCAGGTACCTCTTGGGTATCGGTATCATCCTGTACTTGCTGGATATGGATGTATGATGTAAGGTTGGTCTTTGAACCATTTGCCTCTTCCTGATGTATGTGTATGTACAGCTGGTCATACACAGCTTGGTTAATGTTTTTAATGTTTTTAAGTACTATAAGGTGATGGATAATTGCAATGCAGTAAAAAGTGCTTGCAAGCATTCAGAAAATGTATCTGTCAATATTTCCAACCTGCTGACAAGTGTCAAGTCCCACCTTTCAAGAGACGCATCTACTCCTTTGTCACGGAAGTGGTGAATTTTGTATTGAAGATCTCATCTGTGCAATCATTAGCCCTGCCCCATCACTTCAAGTCCTGCACAAAAGGTTATATTTGGAGAAATGCATTTGGCCCCCAAGCAGTTAGCACTGTCTTTCCAGAAATTACATGGTGATTGCTATCATTTAATGGCAGGGTGTTCCAATGCTCCATTAGTCGGTATAGCTGAAGCCAAAAAAACATTAGCGAGGGAAATTTTCTATGGAGCACACTTGGTACAGTAACAAGGGATTTCCTCCCAAATGAAGAAAGCCGTGTATTGCTCAAAGGCAGCCCACGCTTGTCCACTCAGGCCTAGGTGCCTAACCAGCTTGATTGCTGATAACCACTGTTCAAAAGAATCGGATGACTGCTTATCAGCTATTTCCAAACTCCATCTTTATTCGTTCATAAAAGCAATACATGAGATGAATGTAAACTTCTGATGCGTTTCACACACAGGAGCAAAATGGAGTGTCACTCTAGCTAGCATCTGCGTGTGGTGAAACACAATGTCATGGGCCTCCATTTATTTTTTGTGTATTGCAATTATAACTAATAGGGAGTTTGGAAATAGCTTGTGTGCGGTCGTTCCGATTATTTTCAACCCGGGATCTCTTCTCACTTCTTGTGTCTCTGGGACAGGACCTGATGGGGAAAACACTGATATTGGGATTTAACCATTGCCTTCTCTATCCAAGACTAAAAAAGTTTAGATTTCCTCTAATCCAATAGACAAATGGTTTCACTGGAAACCAAAGCATCAGTGTCATAAGCACCTGGCAAAGATGACTTGCCTCAGAATATACAAAATGCTTTGTAATCTGTAAAATATATTACCACCCCATTAGGCTCTCCACCATGCATGCTATGCACACCTTGGCAGTTGAGAGCACATTTGATCTGCTTTGCTTTGCTCTACCTCTTTCTACCTCTGAGTGTCTTGAGGTTGTAGAATGTTCTCCAGAGACACTTGTCGCACACGTGCAGCTTCATGGAAAATATAATGCCTGATACTTTTCCTCCCCTACCCTGTTATTTCAGCCAGTATAATTGTGTGGGGTCTCCGAAATCCCCATGCTAGAATCGGCAAGCATATAATTATGCTGAAGAAGCAAGCCTCTGGGAATGGATTGCAAGCTTCCTTTTAGATGGTATCAGGTCCATTCCCCTCCAGATTTTCAGCATTGTATGTAGCTATATGTGTTTATACGTACATTTGCTGCATCTGAAAGTACACTATACATAGGTCTGTACAGCTGCCTTTATTTTTATTGTATGAGCTTTCCTCTTATTAGAATTCTAGAAGTGAAATGACTATTAGTGTAATGCGTGTTTAAATAGGAATTGCGGATAATGATATGCAAAGTAAATGCATCTGCCTTGATATATTTTTGCTGTCTGCTTTCTAAAATAATTTTAGCATTTTTAAAACTTGGATGAAAGTAGACACATGTCTACTGTTAGTTACCCAACTGCTATATTACTACAGGTGTGATATATGCAGCACCTTTAGCAATGAACTCATTTCACTTGACAGTAGTTAGTGTGTTTTAAAGTCTAAAGCTGCCTACTCCAGTCACATGATCAGTCCGATGTTGTAAAAAAAGAAACTCCTATAAAAATTAGTGGACCAATTAAACTAGGAAATTGTGTGTGTTTTTTTTTTTTTTTCTTGCCAGGCTGCATAATACTAATAATTTTGGGTGTCTGCTTTTTGTCCTGTGCCGTGCCCTGTTAAGCAGCACACAGGAGATCTGGGCCACTGCTCAACACAAACACCCCTTCACACTGTGCCAGGCAACAGTGCTGCTCAGAGAGCATAAGCTGTTGAATGGAACACTGTGCAGAGGGCACATCTGACCGCAGGTGGCCCATACTGCTGTGCAGATCTCCATCGTGCTACTAGCAGGGAGTATTTTATCCCTAGCTGCAGTGCCATAGTACAGTTAAAATAACAAATATAAAAGATGCCCACATTTATTACTGTTCATGTCATTAGATTTCATTGCAATGATGCCTTCTTTTTTTTTTTGCAAAATTACAAAATTGCTTTGGTAGGAATGATATATGCAATATGTTTTTTTTTTTTTTTTTCTGTAACGTTTTATTTCATGTTTTTACACGGGGGGGGGGGGGGGGTTGTAAATGCTAAGTGAACCTTAAACTCTGTAGGACCGCTGGAGCTCAACATGAGTACAGCTCTCCATAGGAATGAATGGGGCCACCGTGCAAGGTTGAATGCACCCAGAGAGGAGAGGGCCATGTCTTTTATTAAAGGACAACTTTAAAATTCCTAAAACTAGTGTTGCCCCATACCGGTATTGATGTTGATACTAAGCATTTGCACAAGTACTTGTGCAAATGCTCCGATATGAAAACCTATTCCTTCAAGTCGCAGAGACTTTGAAAAAGGTTCCTGCACTACTGTTTTGCAATTTGCATTGACTCCTGTTATAAAGTCGCTTGCTGCAATTAAATTGGAGGTCCAAATTGCTCTGGTCTTTGGCTTTGAAATAACGCTGAAGTGGCTTGATTTCAAAGCTTCACTGGTGTGAACCATGGCTCACAGTTCATAACTGGTCTAAAAAAAGTTGTCGCATGACAGCAAAAATTGGGTATGGGCAGGGATGGACTGGCCATTGGGACTACAGGGAGTTTCCCGGTGGGCCGATGGCTCAGTGGGCCGGCTTCAGTGACAGCGGACCGCCGCCCACCTCCGCTCCTTTGTCTCTCCCTTCCCCCAGCGCTCACCTCCTCTCCCTCCCCGCAGCGCTCACCTGGGGGGGGGACAAAGAAGCAAGGGGAGGACCAGAGGAACAGGGGGGACGACAGAAGTATGGGGGGAGGGGACAGACTGCTGACTCAACAGCTATGGCCTGGGAGTTTCTCCCTTCTGCCTAATCTTGTCCCATAAGGTGGGGGCACCGAACTGATTCTTTGCCCCGGGTGAAATAATGTCTAGCTTCCCCACTGCTACTGCCTATTAGAGTACCAGTATCAGCCGCTCTACTCTAATAAAGTAGAACAGCTAGTGAAGGGGGAGAGGGGGCTGGGGGGGGTTGTCCGGCCGCCATTGGGAGAGACCTGTCAAAGTGGGCTGGTCTGGATGAAGTCCAGGGCCAAATTTCTGTCCCAGTCCAGCCCTGGGTATGGGCAATTGGCATTGGCGAGTATCAACACTCTTACCGGTCTTAAAAAAAAACTGATATTGGTGAATCTCTACCTAAAAAAAACGAGAGAGCTGCATGTGGGCCCGAAAACACTAATTTGATGTGGCATTTCTTCAGATGCTTCGGGAGAAGATTGTCGCCCCTTTTTTCTATCAACTGGTTTACAAATTTCAAATTTGTTTCCCCCATCATGTGCGAGAGTCAATCAGGAAATTAGTTTAGCAGTGTGCTTAACAACCAGTTGTCCATACCCAGGACTCATTCACACTGCTGTTTGCCAAGTGATGCCAGCATCAGGTTTCGTCATTCATTTATAGGTGCATAAAATATTCTGCATACACTTCTTTAACAAATACTGTGCAAATATAGTTGAGCCATGAGCCACTGTTAAAAGCAAGCCTGCCGCTGTTTGGGAACACTGCAGAGCAGTGGTCTCCAAACTGCAGCCTGGGGGCCAGATGCGGCCCTTTTCTTTCTTTTACATGGCCCTTGGGTTGCTATTTTATTCACTGACACAAACGAAGGGCACAATTTCACCCAAAGACACTATAGATGGGGCACAGTTCCTCCCAATGACATCAACAATAGGTCTTAATGACGGGGCGCAATTCCTCCCACTGACACCAATGATGGGCGATTGTTTACTCCCACTGACATCAGGACATTTTGTACTCCTGATGGCCACAGTACGGCCTCCCTAAAGTCTGAAGGACAGTAAACTTTGATTTAGAAAGTTTGGATACCCCTGCTGTAGAAGATGGTGTTGGGAAGTTTAATTGGAATGATTCGAAAAAGGGTCTGTGTCCATTGGCATTAGTTTAACATGCTTCTGAGATCATTTAGAATTCATTGACATGTAATGACTTGCAGTCGACCTCCTTCTGACCTTCTGATCTGCTTCAAAGGAGTTTTGCATTCCCATAGTTTTGTATGTGAATGCCAACTCTTTGGAAACAATTAAAAACACATCAACACAGGTTTTTAGGAATAGTTAGAAACCATAATCTGTCTAATAACTAAATTTACCATGGTTTTGTGAGTGCATATGATGTAATGAGCTACATGCTATAGAAGAAATTCGCTTTTAAGTTATAGAATCAAATGCATTACAGGAGGTATTGAAGCCAGTAGCGACCAGTCATATGGTAGCTATCACATTTTTAATTCAGGTTGTAGAATACAGTTCACTATTGTTCCATTGATGTGATACAATTGACCACTGCCTGCGAATTTTTAGGTGAAAAAAAACACTATTGTACTAGGGTCACATTTGTGAGCATCTTTAGTACTAGAATTCTCTTAAATATGTTTGATGCCTTTGCGCATGTTCAAAGGTAATTCAAATTTTGATTTGTTTTTACATTTGGTTTAGTAATGTAGTAAACCAAATGAAATAACTGTTAGAATTTATTTTGTTTGAGAAACGATCCTGCTCCTTCAAATTTTGTAAACGCTGTAGTTCAAAACGCACATATATTTGACCCTACTAAAAAAAATTGAATATCAAACAAATGTGCCCTGAAACAAACTTATTCTAGTGTATGGGCAGTTTTAGGACTTAAATGGTTGGTCCCTTTTTAAATGATTATTATTTTGCTATTGCTCTTCCACTGTGTCTGCTCTTCTGCCTTGAAACCTCCTATAGAAATATACTGGATCTTTAGAAAATGGTGCACGCTTCAGCTCTTCATTTGCATGCCTGTTTCCATATTCCCTTTGGCTTCTGCTATGCTTCACGCAATGCCTAGCTTTTCCTCCTGTGGGCCTTCACTTGTAATTTTAGATTACTGAGAATATATGTAAGTCCTGCATTGTTGCCGATGGCTGTTGCAACAGCGAATCTAGCCAAATGGTCCACCAAGCTTTTGATAAATTACATTTTCCTCTTGTTTTAGCATGTTCTAGACCTGTACAGCTTCCTGCATATTATATGTTGTGCTAGCGGTCCTAGTTTGTTTCTAAAGCCTATAAAGAGGAGGTATTTTACATTATACCGAAAGATACAGCCATTGATATTAGAGCTTAGTAGCCAAGTATGAATGAATCATTAAGACCTGGTCAGATTAAAGTGACTTCTTACACCAGGCTATAATTGTGGAGCTACTGTTTCAAATATTGGGTCACCAGGGCTTGTAGAAATGGACACCTTAGTAATGGTCAGCGCCTAGGAACGACAGGAGGACTCAAAATCATACATAGTGCCATATGGGTATTGTAAGAAGGCAAAGCTCCAGAATAAGAATATAATTTAGTAGAGAAACCCCAGTGTATTTATATAAAAAAAAGTACCTTTTATATAGAAAATTGTGAGAGTACCATAAAGTGGTTTTCCTAAAATCCGCTTCCTATTTCAAAAGATGCACCCTAGGAGGAACGACTACTGCAGATAGGTCACATGCCATTGGGACAAGTCTTGATCTGATTATAAACTTTTGGTGTCTGGGGTCCCATATGGATATCCTGTATGGTAGAGAGCTGCCTCTTGAAACTTGAGTCCCAATTGAATTATAGTTACCTTTGGGCCCAGCACTCCACCAACACTTATATTGTACTATTGCCCCTCTATGAAAGGGAGGGGGTAGACAAGGCTCCGATGTCACCGGACGTTCTGTCTGCAGTGCACATTGTGAACCATGGTTGCTTTGGAAGTAGCACGCTGCGGCTATTTTATTAGGGTGCTCCAAATACAACCAAGAGGAACTTTTATCAGGATAACATGTAATTCTTAATAGGTCAAGCTTACTATTTAATTTAAAGCTCTGTAGATTGACATTCTTGGGAGATCATCAGTTATAGGTTTTAAAAAATCCAAATAAAAGCTTTTCTATAGTTTTAAAATGAACCATTATGTTTTCCTTTACCTGGTTCATTCAATGCCAGCATTCCTAGTGATCATTTCCTAGCATGTCTTCAGTGCAACGTCTGGAAGCATGTACAAAAGAACAGGAGGAGAAACAAATAGAAAATGTTTTCTGGTGCTCTATTGAAGGTACACCTAGCATCCATAGGTGTGTATCTTCTTGATTTGTGCAGGCCACAGGTGAACTAGCCTTGGTAGTATGCACATCTCAAAATACTGAGGATTATTTTTGCTGTATAGAGTCCAGTGCCTGCAGATAACAGTATCAGAAAATAGCATTACCCTTGATAATCCCAGTACAGTTTTTAAAGTACAGCAGGTCAATAGAAGGGTAACCTGTTAAATGGGCCAAGCTGTGTTTAAAAGAGCATTTTAAAAAAAGTAGGGTTATCTGGAATTGAAACCCTTCAAAAAAGTGCTTTATATGGAAGAGTATAGCTTAAGTAAAACTTCTAGGCTTCTAGGCCTCTGTCCTTGGAAACAATGGACGGGACACGCTCTATAGGTACTTATATATGGGATGAGATGAGGTTCTCTATATACTAATATCCATCTAGAGTAATTGTATGCAGTAGTTTGTTTTGGTTGTTTCTCTTGTCCCATATGGGACTACACATTGCAGTTTGTGTATGTCATGTTCGTCTCTCCCTGTCTCACTGGCCGTCCTGTCTCTCTCTTTATCTCTTTCTTATACATGCGCACTGCCACAGGGAAGAGCGGTGAAAAATTCGATAGTCCGCTAACCCGGGACGTGCCAAGATTAGGCTGCGGTCTGCCTCATTATAAAGTTCTAAAGTCCGCAGGGCAGGCGACTCTGCAACCCGCGATGTAGAAAGGATTCTGGTAAATGACCTCCTGTTCCTCTTCTGCTCACTTGACATTGTTTTAGTGAGGACAGGGGTGTGCTGCTTTTAGTGATAGTTAATCTATTGTTGTGGTGGGGATTGGCAGCCTCCATCCTCAGTGAATTGGGACCAAAGGGGAGAAGTTTTGGGTTTTGTCAACAAAACATTTACTTTAGACTATTACGTGTTAGTGTTGTGACTTTGCTTATTCAACTGTTAGGTTGTTAAGTAGTAAAGGTGTATGAAGAATTTTCTTTATATAAGCACTTCTAACATTTAAAGGGGTTGTCCACTCTCGGTATCCACCTTCAGATTTGTTTTCTTGTGTTTGTGTTTGTGTGTGTGTGTGTCTTTAGTTATTTTTAGGCTTATATGAGCATTGAAATGGATAAATATATTTTTACATCAAGACATAATGCTGCAGACCTTTTGTTATTTTTTGCCTCATTGCCCCCCATTAGACAGCTGTAAATTAAAGTTTGTCACTTACCTTCAGTTTTATGCAAATATATATCCTAAATCCACTGTATTAATTTTTAACTATTGTTATTTATATATTGCTATATTTTATTACTATAACTGTAGAAATGATTTTATATTACTGGAGATAACCATGCGGACTGGTTGGGGGATCTTGCAGGAAGAGGGTAGGAAGGTCACAGCAGTGCTTGCATGTAATTTTCTTTTGAGGAACAGGCTGCTTATAAACTAAATTTTCACCATTTTGCATTTGGTGAACATTTTTTGTGAAAAAATAAAATTTAAGTGTAACATTGTTCTAACGATGAAGGTGATGGGATAATCTAAAGGAAGAAAGGAGGTCCCTTCTGGTACCCTGAAACTGTCAGAGTTCTACTAAAACCACCTTTAATTCATATAAATATAAATTTAATGAAATCGCTTTTCAGTTTCGTTAGTGTAAGTTTGAAAATGACTTAATAAGCTATTGCTAGATTTGCCAGGCTTCACAAGTTTGTTGCACAATTGCAGCAAGTCTGCATTGGAGGCCTCCAGATTAATTTTCTTTCCAAACATTCTTCAAGTCTGCTGCAAGTTCCGGTTCAGTTATGTTGTGCAATAGTCATCCCACCACAGGGGTCACTGTGGCCAAATTTTAATGCTGTAGACTTGCAGAGCTCTTGCTGTAGACTCGCCACAGCAATTTTGCTCTTGCTAAAGTCTTGCCAAGAAAATTTGCTTCAATTTGGAAAAGTGTGAACTAGAACTTGTGCTTCAAATGCTCTGCAAGTGTACAACTTGCCAGTGAAAATGTGCAGCAAGTTAAGACTTACAATTAAATACTGCCACAAACTTGTGGCACGTTATCCTTGCTATCTGGGAAGCTAATTGCAAGTTGTAATCGGGTGGGCCTAGAGGGTAAAGTACTCAAAGCCCCCTTAAAAATTTAATTGGTGCCTCTCATGCAGCATGATGGTTTTAGTCTAGAGGGGTTTTAAGAGGGTTAGGAGCAAAGAAGACTAGAGCAACTAATGCAACGCTAAGTATTCCACTCTTTTATAGATCGGCCTCAAAAAATAGTAGAGTACACACACATTTTATTATTTATAGCCTCACTGGGGTTTAACTTTGGATTACAGGATCAATATGTGTCAGGGTTGACCAGTCTAGTGGTGATCACTAATAGACCAGAAGCAGGTAGGAGGTGTTACTGCAAATCTGCGTACCCGCTTGTGCTGAAAAGTCCAGTCACTTGTTTTTTTTTTTTTCTTAAATGCATTGCACAGCAGGAGTGGGTGGAGCACAGGTATGTGCATTACTTTGAATATTTTTTTCTTTTCATAAGGATTTTAAGTGTGTATAGCTGTTTTGCTGAAGTTCTGTTCTCAGTTCAACCCTGCTGGTACATTCCTGGAGTGATCTAAAAACTATATTCCCCTGACGTAACATCATCAATGAGCATTTGTTCACCTCAAGGCTGAATGGTGGGTTATCAGATCACAAAGGGGCTGTACTGCTCAGGTCAGCATTTCAAAGATCCCGTTTTTCTTTTCTTAGTGCTAAATCATAGTCTGACCCTTTTGACCCGTTTGAGAACAGAAATGAGAGTTCAGTTTCTTGGTGGTACCTGAACTCAGAGGAAAAAAAGATTATTAATGAAATTCTGTATGCGGTTAAATACCATACTATCTTTGTTCTTTGCGGGCTTTACATGAGCCATTAATTATAGATTTTTCTTTTTAACCCAAAAAAGTATTACTGGATTAATTGAGTACCACAAGCAGTAAAGGGAATGTCTTGAAAAGAACGCACCTGTCATGGAAGCATTTATTTGTGATGTAGACTGGCTCTGTGATAGTGAATTTATCATGTCCTGTAGGCAGTACATTAACTGGACAATGGTTACTTCCACTAGAACCACTCACACAATCCTTTTGATTGTCCCATAGTCCCTTTAAGGTATACGCAAAAATGAGAGTAGTATCATTCATTATTCAGCAAAATGGCATTTGAAATAAGACCTGTTTGATGTAGTCTGAGTTAGAAGCAATATTATTAAGAACAGGCAGTTCTCACATCTTTACCCACATGAAAGGTTCCTCTGTACATGGTCTTGTTTTAGCTTTGAAGGTGAACCCCTCCCGAAGCGAAAATGGCAATTTTATGTGCATGTCCATTCGTGGACTTGGGTTCTTATATCTTTAAGAGAATGTAGTGGCGATTTCCTATCTCGGCCATGTCCATTTTAAGGGGTGCTTGCCTTTGAATTCTGTTTTACAGAGGCTAAAGCAAAATGATTAGGGCTATTTTACGTGATTTCATAAGGGCTCATGCAAAAAGATGATGATTACAGGCACACATCCAGTACCAGCGTTTTTTACATAGGTTTCTGGCCTCATTCACAGAGAAACACAAAGTCCACATTATATAAACTGAGCAGACTCGTAAGGTACCGATGCTGAATAGGCCAACATGTACCCCCACCAAAAAAGTACTTTGCCAAGATATTTGATGTGTGAAGCTTAATCTTAAAATTCTTATGCTGCCTACACAAGATCAGTTCGTCTGATGAAAAACGGTCTGAAGCCTCGTACACACGGCCGAGGACCTCGACGTGCCAAACACATCGAGTTCCTCGGCCAGTTCAGCCCTGAAGCCGCCGAGGAGCTCGGCGGGACGAGAGCTCCCATAGAACAACGAGGAAATAGAGAACATGTTCTCTATTTCCTCGCCGAGCTCCTCGTCGGCTTCCTCGGCCGAAAGTGTACACACGGCCGGGTTTCTCGGCAGAATTCAGCCAGAAACTCGGTCGGAAGCTGAATTCTGCCGAGGAAACTGGTCGTGTGTACGGGGCCTGATGGACCGTTTTCATCAGACTAACCTATCGTGTGTGGGCCCTATCGGTTTTTTATCCATCAGTCAAAAAACTAGGAACTTGTTTTAAAATTATCTGATGGATAAAAAACCTATAGAAAAAAAACATTCGTCTGTGGGTACGTCCATCGGTTTAAAATCCACGCATGCTCAGAATCAAGTCGACGCATGCTTGGAAGCATTTTTTTCAGCACGTCGTTGTGTTTTACGTCACCGCATTCTGACACAATCGTTTTTTTAACTGATGGTGTGTAGGCACGACTGATCATCAGTCAGCTTCATTGGATAACTGATGGAAAAATCCATCAGGCCGTTTCCATCAGACGAACTGATCGTGTGTACAGGGCATTATGCCCAGGTATGGCTCACCCTGCACCACATGCAAGCTGCAAGCCACCATTTATTCCTTTCAGGGCTCCACACGTCATTGGAACAAGTGGAGTAGGAAATCTCCATAACAATGAATGGAGTCTGCAACACACATGTACAGAGGGAGCCATACGATTTTGAAGAAGACCTGCTGCGGGGCTTAGTAGACAATACAACCAAGATCCTGGCCTAGTGGGGACTTATGGGTAGAAGGTTGCTGAAATCGAGCTTTGGAGCTGTGCTTGTAAAGCCACAAGCCTAATTTTCAAAACACAAAATAGAACCCTGCTAAACTGCCAACCCCACTCAACCCCCCCTCCTAGAAGTAAAAAGCCCAAGAATGGGTCATGTTCGCTTTGCTGAAGACGAGGATAGAACAGCAATTTGCCACTTTTCTCTAAGATCTTATTAACAATGCAAGAGCTATTGACTTTGTGACTGCTGTGGGGTCCCAGAACAGGTTTATCAACAAAGGTTGCCATTTCATGCTCCATGGGGAACAATGCAGGTTCTCTTTAAATGGCTGTACATACTCATTCTTCAAACCCACCACCCCATCTATTGCTGTGCAAATACATTGCGGGACGCAGTCGCTTGTAGAATGATTTATTGCTTCTAGGAACACCTACCCAATTATGATTGCAACATGCCAGGAGCAGTAGACAAAGTAATATCATTAGCCATAAAAATCGACACACTTAATGGGGAAAATGTGTTCCACAGATTTAGGAGAAACAATACAGAATGCAGTATTTAACAATGTATTTCTTTAGGCCAGTGAGGCTTTAACATGGTTTAAGGCCTTGCTGTGGATGAAAGCAAAGAGCGTGACTGTTTTTGTCAGAAAATGAGAACCGTTTCCAATTCTCATTGTTTTTTTTCATTGGCCGAGACATTATGAATATGTATTGCAGCAAACCGTACAAGTTATTGCAAGTTTGTTCAAAGTAGGGGGTCCTCTCTATTTTAGTGGCCGCTGCTGTTTATATAGATTTTCTGTTATTTATATGAATAATTAGAATGTTATTTATGTTTGTACAAACCAAATAAGTAAAATCTTGTAAATGTGCATATACATGCATGCATATGTGCAGCGGCAAAAAGTATGCGCTTCAGCAGCAGAGGTTTCTGTGCTGAGAGCACACACACTGTGTGCACTGAGTGTAAGAAAAAAAAAAGCAAAGGCTGCCTTTGATTTTTTTTTTAGTCTATGTGGCCATGTACAGGCATTTACATGTGTAAAAGAGAAGCGTGTACAGGTCAGAAAAAAACAACCCCCATCACTAGTGTGTTTGCTCAGCAGGGATCGATCTGTTGATCTCCGCTCACTGTGCTGAGATGGACCTGTCGGAGCCCCGCTGTCTTCTATGGGACATCGGAAGAAAATGGATCAGCTTGTCTGTTTTCATCCGATTCCATCCAATCCACCAGACGGATTGAAAATAGTTTCCATCCATCTGAATTTGGCAGATCAGATAGCACCAGACGTCAGCGGACATTTCACTGCTGACATCCGTCGCTGCATAAAGGTACATGGAGCGTCCGATCAGGTCTGCCTGAAGAACGGACAGGCGGACCTAATCGGATAGCATGTGTGAAAGGATCCTGATTCCTTACCATTTATTTTCTCTGATATGCAGCACCTATTTTTTTAGGTACATATGAAATATTGTGTGTGAATATTTTGTATTAGTCCAGACAGTAGATAGGCTGTAGTCTCCTTTCCACATGCTTTCCTGTAAAATGTTTAAAGAGCTCAATAGCATCAGCTGTAAATAACACATGTGGGGGAATGAGTGAAAAATTACATTTAAACACAATTAATGTGTGTTTGTAGATATAACAAAATAAATTAAACATTAAAAAGGACCCAAAACCATACATTTTTTCCTTTTTTTTTATTATTATTTTTTCATAATAATTACAAGGTTTTCCTTATTTAAGTCAGATAGCTCAGGCATTTGGATGAATTGTTTCTTTTCCTTGTTTGTATGTAACAATTTCCAGATCTTGTGTGTCATTTCTAAACTATCAGGAGTCTGGGGATCAGGTTGAAGAGATGGAAAGAGGAGGGGTAGAAGGAGGGAGAGATGGGACTCTTAATAACTCAAGGGAAGCTATGCAGATAGAGGCAAATACATGGTGAACCTTTTGGGTCCCCAAATCAGTAGGTTTATTGTTTGGCATGACTAGTAATTAAATGTTTTGTTTTGATACTTTAATGGTGCGCCAGGGTCTTTTGTCTGCGCCTTGCAAGCTCTTCGTACACAGTTACATCAAATTTCCCTTTTATTTAACCTCTGTTGCATCACAAAAAGCCACCTTCTGACCAGCACTGTTTGAAATGCCTGTGCAGACTTAATCTATAAATTATCTTTATTAAAAAAAAAACACAAAAAAAAAAAAAAAACACAAGATCTGTAAAATGTAAGCAGATAATATACATGATCAGTGCCAGGTGCTTCCCGCTGGCTCTTAAAACAACACTATCAATCACTGCATATTTTTACATTCATTTTCATAGCAGAAATTGACTTGTGCATTTCATACCGTCAGGGATTTTTTTTTCTCCATCCATACGTTATGCAAAAATTTTTAGCAGTCTAACCATGCAAGCTCCAGTCTCTTGAGCTGAGGATCCAGCTTTTATTTTCAGACCAACAGTTTTCTGTAGCGGTTGGTATTTAATTTAGTGTGAGTCCTGCTCAAACACAGGGGAGGTAATGAAAGGCAGATACTCTGATGCTTATTTAATAAGATGCAAAGAGCAATATTGTACAGTAAGCCATGGCTATCAATCATTGACAGAAGGTTGTTGTTATGGGCTACACTGCATTGCTGTCCCATTTAAAGGAAATCTTTAAGTAAGCCTTTCCAAAAAAAAATATGGAGGCTGACTTTGAATAATTTCTGAAATACTAGTTGCCTAGTTGATCCTTGGGCTTCTAATTTTTTTTGTCCCCAGTGCTGAAGAATCATGCAGATAAAGATTCTTAACTACTCTGACTTTTTTATCTGCATAATTGTTCCAGGTCAGCGACTCTGAAAATATTGAAGTCAATTGGTTGACATAACAGTAAGAACCGGTTCACACAGGGGCGGCACGACTTCGGGGGCGACTCGGCAAGGCATCCTGAAGACGACTTCAGAGGCGACTTGCAAAATTACTTCTGTATAGAAGTCAATGCAAGTTGCCCCGAGTCGCCCCCAAAGTCGTACAAGAGCCTTTTTCTAAGTCGAAACGACTTGCGTCGCTCCTATTAGAACGGTTCTATTGAATAGAATGGGATGCGACTTGTCAGGCGGCTGAATCGCCTGACGAGTCGCCCCAGTGTGAACCGGCTCTAAGGCAACCAGCATTTCCAGATGTTGGTCAGCGATTTATTACATGACAGGTTTCTTTTAAGATGGATTGTCATCTAAGCAACATATCTCTTTATAATCTAATGGCATCCCGTGCCCTCCCTAATTTAAAGTGGAATTACATTTATCATGGTGGGGGTGAGCTCTTATCATGATGTACAAGTATGCACAGCATTTGTCTTTGAATGTTCCCATTTCTTCAGGTAATGGTATATGTCAGTGGTGTCCAAACTGCAGCCCTTTGTTTTGCCTTTATTGGACCCTTGGGGAACTATTTCTATTCCATCTCCCAATACCAAATGTGGTGACGTTTACTCCCACTGATGGCAGAAAAATTTCCACTCCCGCTGGCCACAGTTCGGCCCCCTTAAAGTCTGAAGGACAAACGGCCCTTTTTGTTTAGAAAGTTTGGAGACCCCTTGTAAATATAGATAGTTGTAGTTTGTCAACATTACAGAAAAAGTCTAGCTGAATGTGACTGTTTTGCAGCTTCTCGAAGACCCTTCTTCAGTTCCAATAAGTATCATGAAGATACCCCAACATTTTCATCCACACAGATAGCACACACTCTGTAATCCAATTACCTTGGAATGTGCAGATGATATTGGCTAAGAGAAGGATGGGAGGTGTGAAAGTTGTAGAACCATTCTGTTCTGGTTACATAACTTCATCCTTGGTGTCAGGAAGTTTGCAGAGGCGTTTAATTTTTTTATTTACTTGGCTAAAGATATGAATTGTAAAACCACGGGGTAGAAATGTTTAGACAGATGTGGTAGACGGTTCCCACCCCTGTTCAGGGATGGTTGATATGTAGCTAACCCCTTTGTCACCTCTCGCGGGACAGTGTTTTTTTTTTTTTTTTTTTTGCCTTTGGATACAGTGGGAAGGAGTTGACTTTTTGTTGTCTGTTTCCCCATGGAAGATTTTCCAAATTTCAGGTCTATTTTGCAGAGACAAAAAATGTGGGGGTGCTAGCATCATTGGGACAGTAAGGTGCTGCTAAAAAATTGAAACCGTGTGAAATTCCAACCCATTCTTGCACTCTGCTAAAAGAATGTTTTTGTCTGTATCCTAATAAAGACGTGGTGGCAATAAAAACCTAACACAGGTTTTAAATCGGTCCTGCAATGTCCAAAATGAAATGCATTTTGTTGCAGTTTAGCTCTATGGTGAAGTTATGAGTTAAGACAAACAAGCATTTTTGGCATTGTAGTTTATCTACCTGCTGATCGCTCATAGTAAATATACTGTTAGTGGACAGCAGGTACAGCCATGACAACTTACATGTACATTGTCGTGCATCTTCCAGGTATGGTGTGTACATGCCCGTGCCCCCTGCTGACCTGTTCTGTGATTGGATACAGGACACGTTTGGCAGCAGATTTTATCCAATGATTTGGGCTGAAACCTGCTAAACGGCTGTGTCCAATCACACCCAGAGTCCGGTGTTTACAAAAGCACAAAAAACAATCTGGTGGTTTAGTCTCCCTGAAAAGCAGAGAGAAAAAACAGCCAGGTTAGTAAGTAAAAGCAGTACACATTACGTTTGTTAGACACTTAGTTAATCTCTTGGTTGCCCCTAGATATTAACCCCTTCCCAGTCAGTGTCATTAGCGCAGTATTATCACTGTCTTCATGTCATTTGCGATGTCTGTGACCCTCCCAGCCAGGGTCTGTTAGCGTCAGATTGCCTATCACCCTTTGACACTCACACTAAGTGGCTGATCAATGGACATACCGCTGCTACACACTTGGGTTTGTGGACAATGAATAATTAAAGTGAAACTAAAGTTCCACTGTCTCAAAAGAGAGCTCTATTTGTGTGAAAAAAAGGTCTATAAATGGCATTTGCATACAAAGTTTTGTAAGCCCTGGTTCACACTGGGTACGATTTGGAACGATTTGAGATGCGATTTGACATGTCAAATCGCATCTCAAATTGGCAGCATTTGCCGGCAATTGTCGGCAATGGCACTGTCCTAATCAGTGCGACACCGCATCTGCGATTTCAAAAAGTAGTTCCTGTACTACTTTTTGCAATTTCGGGCCGCGATCTACATTAAATTGCGGCCGAAATCGCGGCAAAATCGCGGCCGCGAAATCGCGGTAAAATCGCGCATTTTACCGCGATTTTGAATTCGCAGCAGTGTGAACCTAGGCTGAACGTGCAATTGTGCAGCCGGGATTTTATTTTTCACCTTCCTGTAACAGGCAAAAGCTCTCAAGCAAAATTGTCAGTTTATAGGGCAGGTGGGTGCTTACAATGGTCAAAGTTTTATTTATTTTAAATCTTAGTCCAAAAAGAAAAAAAAAAACGGTTGCTGCCTAAAAAGTGTAAGCATGAGTTTGGCTTTAATCTGTTAGCCGAGCCCATCTTAATTTGCTAGTGCACATAACAATATGCTCTCCACAAGGAGAGGGTGGCTCAGTTGCGCCTCCGTAGAATGGAGAAACCCTAAGGCCCCGTACACACGACAGAGTTTCTCGGCAGAATTCAGCCAGAAACCCGATCGGAGCTGGATTCTGCCGAGAAACCCGGTCGTGTGTACACTTTTCACCGAGGAAGCCGACGAGGAACTCGTCGGGCCAAATAGAGAACATGGCCCATATTCTCTCTAAAAATCTGCGGGCTGCGCTTAAGGCACTTACACTCCGCTGTCCCAACTTACAGGAGCAAGTGTTGTATTCCCCAAACACTTGCTCCGTAAGTTGGGACGGCGGAGTGTAAATGCCCCGGCGTAGCCTGGCGGATCTCCAAGGGGGCGGCTTGTATTCAAATTAAGCGCGCCCCCGATTCTAATGAACTGCGCATGCGCCGGGCTTCAAAAAGCCCAGTGCGCATGCTCCAGTTCTCGGCGGAAAACGTCAATGACGCCGACGTGTGCGTCATTGACGTAAAGTCGTATTCAAGAACGACTTACGGAAACGACGTACCCGACGAAAAAACACGACGCGGACCCGACGCCATCCGTAACATGGCCTACGTGGGACTTGCGAAAACTTACTCCTTATATAGCAGGAGTAAGTTTCCGCTTACGCAAACGACGTTAGCGACGGTTACTCGACGCGAACTCGTTCGGAAATCGGCGTAGAAGGATCATTTGCATACGCAAATGAGTCCTTCACGTAAATGCCATCTAGCGGCGGCCGGCGTCATTACATTTAAGATCCGCCAGTGTAAGTGACTTACAGATGGAGGATCTTAAGTGTATCTATGCGAAAATGATTCTAAGAATCAGTCGCATAGATACACGGGCCAAAAAAGGGAGATACGATGGAGTATCCTGAGATACTCCATCGTAACTTCTATGAGAATATGGCCCCATGTTCTCTATTTCCTCGTTGTTCAATGAGGAAAGTTGGCCCGCCGAGATCCTCGGCGGCTTCAACACAGAACTTGACGAGGAACTCGATGTGTTTGGCACGTCGAGTTCCTCGGACGTGTGTACGGGGCCTAAGACAAGAAGTAGCTGGTTTGCCAGTTGAAAACTAATGCAGCCACCGCATTTAATGATTGGTTAGCTGCAATGTATTGTTTACTTTAGTTTTTGGGTTTAGATGCTGACCCTTTTGGGGTTTGGTAGCTTTTTCAAACATTCTGCCTTGACGACCGAGCAGTTTTAAAGTTATAAAAAAAAAATCACTGGCCTGCAAGCATTGATGTTATCTTTGCATGAACAGTGATCTACAAACTACGGCCCTCCAGCTGTTGAACTACACATCCCATGAGGCATTTTTAAAACTCTGACATTCACAGACATGATGGGATTTGTAGTTCCTGAGCAACTGGGGGGGCATAGTTTGTAGACCCCTAGTTTAGAGGTTATGAAGGCTCAGGTTTCTGAATTTGTCACATGACATTCAAAAAAAAGTATCGGTATTCGGTATCGGCGAGTTTGTAAAAATGCAAAAGTTACATAATTTAAACCCCCACAAATAACTACTCAAAATATGTGTTCACTGAAAGTACATTATGTTCCCTTTATTTGTTATACTGATTATAAAGGGCCTTTATTGATCAAAGAATCTAATTTATTATTGTGTCGGAATTGGCTCTTGCTACGTAACCACCCATTGGATTTAAACCTGCCTTACAAAAGGGATAGTTGGTGAATAAAAAGTCAATTATTATTGGCTACTGTGGAGAATTGCAGTCTTCTATTTGAGATAAGTTGATAAATGAGACTCTGCATGAAGTAAAAGCTATTCATGTTGTCTAATCACAACTAATTGGCTTTATATTCATTAAGACGGCTTAAAAATATAGATGCTATTATTGCAAAAATGGCATCTAAGGCTGGCCATACACGGGGCAAATTTTTTTCCTGCAACCAACCCGAGAGAAGATGGTGATGATCGCTATCGCCTATAGCAGCCGTTTGCGATAAACGTAAGCTAATCCAGCAGGCTGGTTGTACCCAAGTAGATTGATTAACTTGGGACATTCAGCCTGCCCATTAATGGTTCAAATCTTGGCTGGTTCCTGGTGTACCAGGCAAGATTTGAACCATGTATGGCCAGCCTAACCTACACATTGCTTACCTCTGCCCTGCAGTAGGGTTTCGTAGAGTCCAACCAGTCTGTTTTATCTGCCTTCTTTTAGTTGTGACAAAGGACCTGATCTGAGTTGGGTAGAAGCTGTGACTGGATGTTCAGTACAGGTAACCACAAAAGCCAGTTGCAGTTTTTTTTGCCCTAGCTATGACAGAAGGTAAAGCATAGCAGCAACTAAGGGATCCCTGCTTTAGAACACAGTTATGTATTTGGGGGTTGTGGTGGGCCATCTTGGTGATGACAGCCTCAATGGGAACTCTTTGTAAAATTGTTGCTATGTGGCAACACAAACACTTCATATTTTAAACAATTTAGTGATCCTTTGTATTGTTCTTGGTTCTTGTGCCCCGTACACACGATCGGAATTTCCGTCGGCATAAACTCTGGATTTTTCTGACGGAATTCCGTTCAAGCTGTCTTGCATACACACAGTCACATCAAATTCCGACCGACCAAAACGCGGTGACGTACAACACTACGACAAGCCGAGAAAAATGAAGTTCAATGCTTCCAAACATGCGTCGACATGATTCTGAGCATGCATGTTTTTTTTTCTCCATCGGAGTTCCATACAGACGAACAGAATTTTCAATAGAATTTATTTTCATCGGAAAAAAAAAGAGAACATGTTCTCTTTCTAAGTTTTCCGATAAAAAAACTCTGATGGGGGACACACAAAAATTCCGTCTAACTTTTTCCATCGGAAATTCCAATCGTGTGTACAAGGAATTAGTCCTAAATAGATGTTCACTGGTTGGCTTCTCTTTTTTTCTGACAATTAAAATTGTAAAGTTTGAGTGGGCAACCTACGTTTTTTTCTTCTTTCTTGTTTAAGACTGTCTTTTATTATGATCTCATTAAACTGTACTGTTTGGCTTATTCAATAATCTGCATTAGGGGAAACGTGTAGTAATTCATTGCAGCCACTCAGAATGAAATCTAATTTCAACTGTCTTTGCATTTGGCACTTTCTTGTACCATTTTAAATAAGTCTAGATATATAAAATATTCCATTTCAATTTGATGTAGTTACTTACCATAATTGCTACTGTCACCTTCTGATCTTGCATTGTTGCTGGAGCAGAGACGACACATGACCAGTAGATCAGGAGCCCTGGCTGTTTTTTTTTTCTCTAAATGGCATATAGACTTGACAAGGTGCAATCAGGAGCATGTCTTTATTCCCATAGGATCCATATAAGGCGCTTGTATAATGTTCAGTGTAACAATGTTGTAGAAATGTATTTGATTTACTTCCTGAATGTAAATTTGTTTTATTCCGCTTTATGAAATATGATTCATGTTTTTTATTCCTATAGAACATGACTCGCATTTGAAAAAAAACACTTTGTATTAGAACATGTGGGGGAGACTGGGTAGATGTATAGAGAATAAGGATCTTGCTAGATTATTGATGCATTGACCAATGATTTTTTTTCTAATTCTAGATCTCAGACCACTGCCTGATGTAGCCATGACGGGAAACTGCACACGGGAATGTACAGAATATGGACACTCTGACACTTGCTGGATGCCTGGCCAGCCATCACCCAACCGCAGGCCCAAGAATGCCCTCAAGCTCTCCACTTTTGTGCCTTACCAAGACAAGGGGAGTCAAGAGCAAATTGGCAATGGCAACCCCAGAATTCCAGAGGACCGCATCGGAGGCAACAATAACAGCACCACCAAAATGGCTAACATTCAGCTGTTACCGACTTACAGTGCCTTTACCAGTAACAGCCATGAGTCGTCATGTACGGACTCCCCTTTGGAGGAAATCCCACTAACCCAAACGGCTGATTTCCAGCACGCCACCACTCCTTCATCCCAATCTGCCAAGCGGGAGATATATCTGTGAGATTCACTTGACCCTTTTTTGTTTCCTGGCATGGATTAAAGTCAAAAGGACCAAGGGAAGAATTTGGGAGATAGACCTAAACCAAGCTAACTTTTAAATGAAGGAGAAAAAATTAAAGGTGGACAAAGGACAACACAGTGCTTTATGGTCCATGCAACTGCTTCTGGGCTTGCGCCTACATTGATTTCTAGTGTTTTATTTTTGTTTGTTTTTTCCTTTTCAGGTTTATTTTATTATACCTATGTAAAGTTTCAAACCACCCTCTACATAGACAATTCATTGTCATAAAGGTCAGAACTGGATTTGAAGAAGGGTGGGGGGAGTTTTTTAAGGTATAGTTTTTATATATGTAAAAAGGGAGCTTGCATTTTGGTTTCTCATGCTCAAAGAGGGAAACCTCAAAGCAAAGGAGGACTTTATAAGCCATTCTGGTTCTGGTTTCAGTTTGAAAATGTCTAAAAAAAAGTTCTTGGTGCTCTTCTGGTACATAGGTTTGAATGTCCTCATTATTAAGAAAGTCGCTTCTTTGTGATAACTGAAGTGGATGAAGGCTTCTGATTTTTCGCTGTGCTATTTAAACCTAGTTCTGAGTCCTTGCAGTTTTTCTATGCGTTTGTGGGTAGAGGAAATTTTTACATCTGACGTTGGGCTTTGTAACCAATTTCTCCACTAGGAAGAAAAACACAAGGTCATGCCATTATCTAAATTCCAAGCTTTCTTGAAGATCCCACTCCAATGCGCACGCCTCTGGACTCCAAATTCTTTTTAAATATCTGGTACCAAGTCCTTTTTCATTTTACATTTGGAATACATTTTACCGGAAATATTTTTGATATTTACTCTGAGGCTTAAAGCCCACAGTTTTTTTTTTTCTTTATTGGCCTAAAATATACTTCTTAAACACGGCATGCAGACTTCAAAGTTGACATTTTTCTTTTTCTTTATAACCTAGCGGTTTCCTGGTATATAGGTGGTAACTGCTGTTTTAGGGTCCAATTGCTATCAACAGTGCTTATTTAGATAAAGAAGGTACATGCATCTGGTGTTTGTTTTGAATGGTGTCCACGTGTCTGTTTTTGAAGCCAACAAATAACTTATATAACGCCGTTATTTAAAATTCACAATAATTTTATGCACAATTTTGTTTTACATTTGGTTTATTGCATGTTAACTTTTAAGTAAGGACTGCTCACAATTTGGTTGAGGATAGCCAAGTGCCAGAGGATGCTCCCTCAGGTGTGTGATACAAGATGGCCTGTTCAAAGTAGTTCTGTGAATCTTAAAAAGGGCCGTCAACCAATAGGAGGGGGATAACATATGCCAAAGGTGCCAACTGAATGAGTATAGATGTTTTGCAATGGAAGCCTGAAGGGGACCAAACTGTATTCTATCTGCATATCTAACTTATCAATACAGGGTAAGCTGCGACTGACCTTTTCATGTAGACTTCTGTAAATACGATCCCTTTGAATGATGATCAAGTCTGCCTGATTTCAGCTTTTTAATGTTGCAAATACCCTTTATTATTATTTATTTGTTCTGCACTCTCCAAAGTGGTCGAAAGAAGATTTGGCACTTTGGCAATGAGAGCATGTAGATTTTTTTTAAATATTCCTTTTTAGTTGGAGGCATTTCATCCTGTTCTCATCTACTGGAGAAAGGAAAGCTCGTCTCCGGAGTAGAAAGGTTAAGTTCCCCTATGTGTATTCCTGTCAAATGATGATACATACTAATTTGCACATAATTGGCCTAGATTTGCTAAGTGAAAGTTGCTATTTTTTAATGTGACTCTTCACCTGTGAATTGCACCACAGTCTTCACTGAAAATGATTTAACAAGTTTGTTTCATACGGTTTCTAGCTAAAAATACATTTAGCACATTTGCTGGGGGATAAAAAAGAGCAAATATCACAAGTCAAATCTAGATCAAATGTCAGGGGTTT
This sequence comes from Rana temporaria, assembly GCF_905171775.1. NCBI lineage: Eukaryota > Metazoa > Chordata > Amphibia > Anura > Ranidae > Rana > Rana temporaria. The sequence goes on from NC_053491.1 coordinate 324,322,442, forward strand.
TAACCTACAAATTGAAACTGGTTGTCTCGATACTCATATGCCAGCTGCCAGAGTCATTTTTTGGGGGGGATTTGGAATTAATTTTTGTACCATTTTATAACATTGTGTGCATGTGGAAAAAGTAACAGAATTGTTTTGCATTTGAGACTACTTACATTTTAAAGGACCTTCACTCTGTTGTTATCCACAAGGTACTGTTTACACTAATCGGTTTTACATTGTGTGCCGGCTCTGTGTTCATGGTTTGCTCAGCCATTTAAAAAATTGAATTTTTATATACACATTATGGAAGCCTATATCCTGGTAAAATATAATACTGTACTCATTTAAGTCATGTCGTATGAGGAAGACCAGCCTCATTAATGATTGTGTACCATTAGCTATCAACATTCTATTTTTTAATTCACACGTATTGGGGTTGTTTTTGATGTTTTATCCATGTACACGTCTTTAAAAGTTTTGCACTAGAACTGTATAGATTTTTACAAGGTTGTTTACGGCCATACCGACTTATTAAGAAGACAGTGGTGTACTAAGTAACCAATATTAACCAGACAAATCTCTGTTTAGAACAATTAAAGGTGGTTGCTGATTGGTTGGGTTTATAATTGGGCTACTGCTTTTTAAGACTTCGCCCTTTAATAAGCTCATGTACTACAATGGTGTAATTGTCTGCAGCTACACAGTGTCCAGGGTCTATTTTTCTGAAGTTAAACCATGCATTTAATTGGTTGCTGAATGTTGTGTTCTCTGCAAACACCCCCCAGATTTTTACCAATGTTGACATCAAGCCATGAAAGTATTTAGTAGGAAGGTATTTGTGTCTCCCAAAGCTCCGAGTCTTGCTTTTAGTTATCAACCGTTTCTAACCAGCACTGGAGGATTAAAAGTTGGCATGTGATTGGTTCCCTTAAGACTATATATACTAGAAGCCTAGTTTGTTTTAAGGCATATTTGGAAATCATATACTGATCTCATTGAAGCCTTTAACAACGATGTACTGTTCATCTAGTATCTGTTCTATAGATACAGAATGCTTTAACCTAATTAGAGAAAAATTTGGCCCTCCCCTCTTACCTGTACAGCCAGGTTGTTCACCAAAATAATACTGCCAAGCCTAGGTATCAGCCTCTTCATCGCAGCACCTATGGTCCCACACCTCCTTTTTTTTTTTTTTTTTCTTCTGACATTACGGGAGGGGGGGGGGGAGAAGAGTTTGCTGTGTCTTCTGGGTTGTTCAACCACCATGATGACCTACATGTGTTGTGCCTTCAGGGAGGTGACTGCAAAAAACACGAATAGGCAGCTGGCTCCCCTGATAACAGTTTTGCACATGCATTATAGAGTACCCTTTGACCTCCTGGAACCCCTGATGTGGGTATCCCAGGAAGTTGAGGGCACAGTACATGTTAGGACAGACATACTATCAATTTCGTTAGAGGAGGAGAGGAAGGAAAATGAAAAAGTTGTCTGGGAGATAACATTTCCTCTTTAAAGTTCAAGTACCTTTTGTCCACAGATAGGTAGCCATTTTGTGGGTTGTATTCATAAGAAGAAGCTTAACTAGTGAGAATGCCTAAATAATTTACAGACTGCATTCTGACAAATACCTGGTTGTATACAGTTTGGCCAGGTTCACTGCATGAAGGTGAAGTACAGACTAGGAGGTTTTTTGTTCTTTAAAACCCACCAAATTGATGGGAAACGTGGAGCTGGACATATTTTTAATGGATTTAGGATTACAAGTAACAAAAAAGACTTCAAGATCTGAATGCTGTGCTAAAGAAAAGAAGATGCCAACTTTGGTGTCATAGGCTTACAAATAATTAACCTTAAACCTTTCACTTTATAGCGGGTTCCCAGCTATTGTCAGTTGAGATGTTCTCTTTATCTCCAAGTTAAAAGAAAGGGAGCTTGGTACTGCCATAAAATCTAGGCCAGAAATACATAGTCCGAGCTTCAGGTCCTACATTCTGGATTTGGGTTGTCTAGGCTGTTGGTTATGCTCCACATAACATTGCCAATCACATCTTTCAACCTCTTGAAACAGCAAAACTTTCATGTCCTAGAAAAAATTGGCATTAAAAAAGTAGACACTTACCAGGCTGTAGTACAGAAAGGCATGATGCTTTAACAAGCAGGAGCCTAAATTGAAATCTGCGACGGCCTCTATATCTAACATCCTGCTTTTTCCACCTAACAGTGAAAAGGTCCTTTTGTTATGTATAGATATATATTAGATTCAAAATAGTGTGATTGCGATAGAGATCTTTGTAGCCATGTCCAAGTTTTTGTGCACCCTAGTATATTAAAGCAACTCAGGCATATCCTCGGTTTTGTCTATTTTGGGTCTCTGTAACAATCCGCAAATCATGTGCTTCCTCATCCTTATAGCTCATGCTGCACAGGGTTAAATCTCTGCTGCTCTTTAACTTAACACATACTGCCTGTTGTAAATATAATTTCTCATAAATGCACTGTCAGTTTTGGGGTCTTTGCCTCTATGTTATTAAGCGATTTTCCTGTCTTCTTTCTGCTTGTTAAGAGAGTCTGGCCGGAAGATGGTGGCACACACCGTTCCAAGCTAGTAAGTGACGGGTGATTGTGTTGGAGCCAAATGTTGCTGCAGCATGTTATATTATGACACTGGCACATTTAAACTTTAACACAATCTCTGTCTTGGTGGATTGTTAATTATCCACTGCTGTCCTTCAATCACTTCCCATCTAATGCCTTTTTCGCATTTTCTTGCCCCAGTGTTTCCTGTGTTAGACAGTAGGGCCCTTCAGCTCCTCTTGCACATATAATTGTTGCTTCATTATTAGGGGTGAAAATGTTTGCAGTTTTAAAAAAAAAATCTATTTTTCCTGCAGTTATTCTTGACTTTTAAGTGTGATCGATTAGAATGTTTGGACATCTTGTCACTGGCACCATAAGATACTTGGACTCAGGCTTTTGACAGGTACAGAGCTCAGGCTGTGACAGGTACATAGTGTAAAAACAAATTGTGCTTCGTCAAATAAGTAGCGATAGGACACATGTAATTGGCTTCCTTTCAGGATCGAGCCTTGTTTGCAGGACATGTAGAGCATGATGGGAGATTTTTGTCTCTTCCTGCAACACTGCCATTCTCAATTCTAAACTGATCCTTTTTTCCATATTGTAAGAGTTCATAACATTTTTCAGATACAGAACAACTGCCTATTGTAAGGGAATGACTATTTATATACTACTGATGTCATTTGAACTATGAATAGAGGTCTTGCTTCTGTATGTTGGGCATGGAAAAGGATTTAGGGTCTGGTTCAGAGCAAACAATCTTGGGATTAATTGCAGGGTCCTTTTCTGCTATGGTATCCTTAATCACCCATTGTGACACAGTCATGATGCTTGAAAGATGAATGATATGGAAGCATAGTGTTTTGTGGCTGATGGTTTTGAAACACCATGTGATTTTATTTTATTTATATTGCCCAGTAATTCTACCCACCAACATTCCTTTCAGTATGAGTTTAACAAAAAAAATACATACATACCTAGGTGAATGCAGCATCAATCCGATGCTGCATTGGTCCCCACCAGCTCTGCACTGAGAATTGAGCAATCATACACCACTGATCCCCGAGTTCTCCCCCTCCACTCTTAGCGGGGAGCCATGGCACTCTGCTCAGCCCCTCAGGTGCTCACTGGTGCGCTGAGCTATGGAGAGGCTGGCTCAAGCTCTCACTGGAGCGCTGGGCTGTGAAGGGGCTGGCTCAAGCTCTCACTGGAGCGCTGGGCTGTGAAGGGGCTGGCTCAAGCTCTCACTGGGCTGTGAAGGGGCTGGCTCAAGCTCTCACTGGGCTGTGAAGGGGCTGGCTCAAGCTCTCACTGGAGCGCTGGGCTGTGAAGGGGCTGGCTCAAGCTCTCACTGGGCTGTGAAGGGGCTGGCTCAAGCTCTCACTGGATTTGCTCAGTGATGTAAGCAGACAGCGTGCTAAAGGAGTGCAGAACGAGCTGTGCTCCTGTGATCTACAGAAGAATTATAGCCAAATTGGCTTTGGCTATACTTTTAAATAAGGTATTTTTCCAGCTGGGGCAGTTCTTAAAAAGTTTCATTCATATATTGATTTTTGAATGTTAAAAGAAAAGAAAAAACAATCAGTGCCAACATTCACAAACCTAATTGGAAAAAGTATGTTTAAATTTAGTTTGAACGAATCAGCAATTATCCACCAAGAACAGCCAACAGTCCATTCAATCCAGGCTTCCAGGCAGGTACTGTATATTAAACTCATTATTTCACTTCTAATTGTGGGAAGAGAACAGGAAATCATCCACAGTTAGTTGAACTTGGAGGCCAAATTTAGGGAGCACAGAAATTCACACTTCCAAGCTTTGCAAATTTTATGTTACAAAATTGTTGACACAAATGGAGCATTATTAAAATGTGCACAGGTTGAAAACATGGCAGTTTCTGTACTTTACTAATGATTTGCATTATACAGTTTACCAAAAAAAAATAAAATAAAAAAAATTGAATTGGGGATTAGAATTAAAAATTGCTTTAGCTAAAATACACACCATTTGGAATAAAACGCAGTATGCAGAAATTGCCTGGTTTTCTGGCTGTAATAAATGTAAGTAACCTACTGTCAAAAAATGTACACTGAGCCACAGCACAAGAATCCATGCTTTGTTTTGTGACAACCTTGTTCTTTGCAACATGTAATAGAATTGGTTAAAACAATTGTTGTAAAGCCTACATAAAACATTATTTTACATTTGATGCCTACACTATGTTTTATTTATTTTTTTGGACAAATACCAAAGGTACTAAAATTGAAGTGATGGTAAATTGGGCCAAAGTGGCTACAGAAGGTGGAGTAGTCTGATGCGGAGTGTTTTACAAAAATCCACAAAACACAAATGTATAAAAGGAAAAAAAATAAAAAGCCTGTTTTTTAGATTTTAGTGTTGATTCTCTTTGCCCCTGATCTATTGAGGTGTCGACAATGTTAGGTGTTCACCGTGTATCCAACAATGGAAAGGGGCTAACACAAAAATTTAATTTACTTGCTTGTGATGCTGCCTTGTTTTGTACAGTTTTATGTACATGAAAGTGTTGCTTTTTAATATATAAACCTTTAAAGAAATATATATAAAAATTCCCAAACGAAAAAAAAAAAAAACTTGATTGAAATTACTATGGCAAAGTATGTAACTATTTTTAAAATGGGTAAATTAATATGTATAATCAGAAGCTTATCGTCACATTTTTCTCGGTTTGTAAATCTTTGATGTATTTTTTTTTTTCTCCCCAAGTGACCCAAACCTTGACCTTTCTCTCTGGGAAGTTTTTCTATCTTCTCTTCCAGTTTTAATTTTATAATGTTTATTTCTACATTTTATTTTGTCCATTTTTTTTTTGTTATTCCCTGCCCTGCTTTTATTTCACTATCCCCGTGAACACATTGTTTTCTTTCCGTTTTCTTTAGGTTGTTCCCTGTTGTTTTTTTTTAATTGTTTCAGCATGGCAAGAATAAAACAAAATGTGGTCTGTCTATTACCGTTTTTACTTTTCAGATACATGAAAATATTTCTGTTCTGTTTGCGGAGCTGTCAAATAAAGAATTCCATTGTAATTATACTTCAAAAAGCCTCCTATTGACTTGTGCTGTGTCAAATGTTTTTGTATCTCATCTAGTTTATTGGATAACTAGCTGATATATGCCTGTTTGTTCATCAGAAAAAAAGTTTCAAGAATGTACACAGATTTTTTTGGGAAAAGCAACCATGGAAAACTCGCCTAACAATTCGTTAGCCATTGGTAATGGAAATAAATCTTTAATGCAGAAAGTTTTGTATTTTCACAAGACTATCTGCGTGAGATGAGCTTTACTAAAAGAAAGAATGACACTATGAAAATAGTTTTTTGGTAACCATATCTGCATCACAAGCCATTCCTGTGCATGGAAAGCCTTTCTTTCATAACTGGTCACTGAAAATGTCCACAGTATAGGTGACACTACCATCTGTAGTAAGCAATAGGACTCTGAGTGCATGCATCCAGCAATGGGTTCAGATGTAGTTTCAACTCGTAAACACTACAGTTTAATCTCGCACGTTTTTTGGACTATTTTATTCTGCTGAATATTGAAAATTTAAATGTCTCGGCTGATTTGCAGTAAAGATGAACTCCTAGGACCAATTCACAGTAGATCAAGGTGTTTCATGAACCTTTTCCGCACTCCTTTCAAAATGCACTGCTGCAGGTTCCAGGACATTGTTAACGGCACCACATAAACACAGATCACAAAGGCAATGTGTTTGTGGACACCAGATCACAGAATACCACAGTACCATTCAATTTTGTGAGGCACGTTTTTCAAAAGTTGTGCATGCGCTACTTTTTGTGCATTCCAGTGCTATTTGCAGCACATTTAACCACTTAAGACCCGGACCATCATGCAGGTTAAGGACCTTGCCCCCCTTTGCGATTCCGCACTGCGTCACTTTAACTGACAATTGCGCGGTCGTGCGACGTGGCTCCCAAACAAAATTGGCATCCTTTTTTTCCCACAAATAGATCTTTCTTTTGGTGGTATTTGATCACCTCTGCGTTTTTTTTTGTTTGTTTTTTGCGCTATAAACAAAAATAGAGCGCCAATTTTGGAAAAAAATGCAATATTTTGTAATCTTTGCTATAATAAATATCCCCAAAAAATATATAAAAAAAAATTTTTTCCTCAGTCTAGGCCGATACGTATTCTACGTATGTTTCTACTTATTTTTTGTAATTGATTGATTGGTTTGCGCAAAAGTTATAGCGTTTACAAAATAGGGGATATTTTTATGCCATTTTTATTTATATATTTTTTTCTAGTAATGGCAGCGATCAGCGATTTTTTTTTTTTGTGACTGCGACATGGGGGACACATCGGACACTTTTGACACATTTTTGGGACCATTGTCATTTTCACAGCGAAAAGTGCTATAAAAATGCGCTGATTACTGTGAAAATGACAATGGCAGTGAAGGGGTTAACCACTAGGTGACACTAAGGGGTTAAGTGTGCCCTAAGGGAGTGATTCTTACTGTAGAGGGGCGTGGCTGTAGGCGTGATGTCACTGATCGTCGTTCCCTATATCAGGGAGCAGACGATCAGTGTCGCTGCCACAGCTCCTGTGACCCAATCACGGGACATCGGCGGCGATCGGGTCCCGCGGTCACGGAGCTTCGGACTGGGTCGCGTGCAGTTATGTGCCTGTGCCCAGCCGTGCCATTCTGGCGACGTATATCGACGTTAGGCGGTCCTTAAGTGGTTAAATAAAAAGGCTGCCAACTTGAACTGCAGGGGAACACGCAGGAATCGCATAAGAACGTAGGCTGCGTTCCTATGTGATTCTGGTGCAAACCGGCCCTTAAGCAATGTTGGAAAGTGGGTCAGGACTACAGTACACCTTCTCCCATGCTATGGAGAAGGGGGTGGTGTTCTGCAGGCCTAACACACTTTTATATAACACTTGGAGAACACTGCAAACAAAACATGACTTCACTAGATTTGGGTAATACATACAGACGTGGTCTCCTGCTCTTTTATTGTCCAATCAACAACCCGGTAAAACCACTTGCATTTCATGACTATACCAGCAATACAGGTGCATCTCAGAAAAATTAAAACATCAAAAAGTTTATTTCAGTAATTCAATTCAAAAAGTGAAACTCGTATCTAGATTCATTACACACGGAGTGATATATTTCAAGCACTTTTCTTTAAATTCTGCTGAATATGGCTTACAGTTGGTGATAACCCCAAATTCATGCAAAGGCAGGGTACCAATCAAGAAAGCAATGGGTAGGACTAAGTGTGGCCAGGTGCTGACTGACAAGCTATGAGATTTTGAGGCGGCAGTAACGATGATATCCCCTGCAACATCATTCTTTACATCTATTGAGGGACACAGAGATATAGTAATACATAGATGTGTGGGTTAAATGCAGCTGCTTTAAGGAGGTGGACACTGGCACCATAACAAATGTTGAAGGTGTGCCAACAATAATCCCACCCCTAATAGTAATGCCTCAGCTTTTTGCTAATGTCCTAGATGATTTAATGCGTTTTCCCCAGCTCTTGGTGGGGAAAAACTAAACCTAAACTTTGCTGTTTTTTTTCTAACAACATTATTCTTGGTGCTTAGTGGGTGTTTTCTCTAGTCAATTAGGATTTCTATGAAGATGCTTGAGGTGGTCTTTAAACAGTAGGTATCCAGATTGACTAATCCTTGGCACAGCCTTGGAGATCATACCCTAACAAGCTGGACAGCAGATTGTGGGGCCTGGCTGGAATGTGACTTTTGGGCACTGCACTCTGTCATTGGTGCTTTCCAGACTTTGTGCCCGTGTCGGTTAGCAGCCGAGCACTCATATTCAGGCAGTCTCTGGTGTGAACCTGTCTCCAAAGATTCACTCTAAGTAAGCCCATGTACAGGGCCAAGATGTACTGGAATGTGACCTTTGGGCTCTAGGCCCTGCATTATGGGGCTTTCCAAACCCGTGGGAACTCTGCAACTGACACAGTAATCTCCAGGTATACCCAGTCTCTATTGTTTCCCTCTGACTCGGGTATCTTGGTAAATGCGATTTGCTCTATAATCTGTATGATGCTGTATTCTAGACCCTACCTATAGGAGTTCAATCTGCTGATACAGATATAGACTCCTCTGTAACTTATACCAATGTTTGTCACCAAGGATGCCACGGTTGAGAAACACTGACCCAGTTTGCCTGGATCAGCATCATGAGTTGCCATGGTGTGCGTGGGTCGACCACCTCACATCATATTAACTGATGATGCTCTAGGGTCAGGATGCATGGTGTCAGTTGCTATGGTGATGGCAGCCAACTCTGATCTAGGGCAGGTGGCATGCAGGGCTGCTCCCAGTATTCAAAGACAGAAGTCCCCCTCATCCCCCCCCCTCACCCTCTGCTGGAGCAAAAAATGTGAGCTTTGATGTGGAGAGGAGACATTGTGATTGGTGGGTCTGGTCATAGGGAGGCTTCAATGTGATAGTGTCATCTCAGTGTAACAAACACTATCTTATTTACCCTCTATAGGATTGTGGATACAAATTGTAATTCATGGGAATGACATTTGTGCCCTAAGGAATCCAACATTCTTTCCCTAAGGTCAACAATTATGTATCCTAGGCTCCAGCTTTTATCTTACACATTTTCTTATTTTTTGTTTACCACCTTTGCTTCTGTTCTAGGTTTTCATCCTCCATGTGGTGTTACCTTATGCGATTGCCTGGCTCTCCTCAAATTTTTCATTTAGGCCCTTGTGCCCAACCTGCAGCCCTTTGGTATATAATGTGCAGCATTTGTACCTCAGCAGTCTGTAGTGGAAACATTGATTAGGGTAATGGCATTGGTCTCTACTAACCTCAAGTAACATGTTCCCAGTTTCGATTTGTTTTCTTTACAAAAATGTACCATGTCCATACTCTCTGATCCTCATTTCCTCTATAAGGTCTGCAGTTTCTAACAGTCTTCTCAAGCATTATATATATTGAACATTAAATGTGGGCCTTTGGTGATGTCAGGGGCTGCATTTAAGTGCCCCTTTTCCTCAAAAGTTGACAACCATGGCATTGAGGTCTAGAAAAGTCTCCCTCTACTGTATTGGTGTTGCCATACTGGTTCTGGAATACCGGATTCATTATTGCCTTTACTGTTGCAAGTTCCCATCTCCTGTAAGCAGCAGTATAAAACCCACATGGGAGCCATAGTTCTGATTTAACTCCAAATTAGGCATAAGTCAAGTCCCTGTGCATGACACTTCTGGGTTTCAGAATATGCTCAGGTACACTTTAATCACACTTTGGGTTGAGTATTATCAATGGCATTTACAGCCAATATAGAGAATTTGTACAATGGTAGTACTGTTTTTTTTTTTTGGTCCTGTGATCTTGCTTGTGCCACCCAGAATGGGCTGCAGGGGAGAGAGTGCCCCGATAACAGCTGGTAAAGCCCTAAATCTGTGATGTCACCCATAGGCTACAATGACCCATCTATTGTTGGTGCTCCCTCCTCTCCCTGCAGCTGTGCTGGCTTGACACAGGAGAGTTGGATCACACAATCGGACAAGAGTAGGCTGAAAATCAGGCAAGTATATGAACCTTTCTGTTCAATTTTAAGGCTAATAAGTAGGGCTGTTACTGATCAAAATTTTTGTGTTCGATTAATCAATATTTTTTTTAATCGACTAATTTTGATTAATTATAACGCACATACAGATCCAACTACTTTTAGCTGATCTCCTTGCAGGCTGATTCCGAGTGCGGCTACCAACCACTGGAAAAATGGATAGCAGGATACAAAAAACACGCAAAGGCAGCACTCAATGGGAATAGCATTAAAACTTTTATAGTCTTCAAGTAGGTAACAAAATAAATATTGCACTGGAGATAAAAATCGATGTAGCTACATAAACTGTAAAAATGGTGCGAGTAATACCAAACGGTAGCAAAAGCAGTCATAAAAACATGTAGCTAAGTATGATACTGGTATAAAAATGTGTACAACGATGCCACTGCTGAATCCAGATGAGGAGAGGTTAACATCAGTCCGTAGGCATGTAGATGTCCCGTGAAGGGAAACTATCACAACTCCCAGTGGATGGATGTAGAATCCCAGGTTGATAGAGGGAAGTGTAACAGCCCTTGCGTGTGGCGGATAGTAAGGTCCCGCCGGCATGCAGATATGAAGGCACAGCAAAGGAGCCCTTCAGATGGAGACAGCAAGCCCCGCCGGTGTCTGTGACCTCACCAGATCTCCGACGGAACTCCCTGAAGGCCCGGAAGCCGGCAGAGAGGTGAGTACCAATCCAAAATAATTTTGATTGATCAAAAAAATTCAAGATTAATCGATGAATTCATAGTTAATTTCCACAGCCCTACTAAGACAGAATTACACTTTCATTTATCTGATAAGTACCCTTAAAAGTAAGTGTGTATTGCTGCTAAATGTCAATAATGTGATTGTCATATTCTCTGTAGAGCAGGTTTGATCCTGATTTCTTAATTCAAATTAGTACTTTGCCCACTCTAGGCAAAGTAAACATTTTTCTGCATAGGAGACGCCATAAGTTATCCATGCTTGTGTTCACCACACTCTCCCATCTCCCCATATTAGTGCCAAGGTACATTTCTTCCTACACATGTACTTTTCCAAATGGTTGGCCACATAGGCAGTCAGCGATGTTTTATGAGTGGGGTGACTCATTGCTTATTACAATGAGAAACTTTGTGAGCAAGTGCAGGCCTTGCCTACAGAGCATCCTATTCAATAAACAGGCTACTTTGCCTAGCATGCACTTTACATTTTTGTGAAGAATAAAACTCAATGGTCTTGGGCTTCATTTCCATGGATGTTTTTACAGCCACTTTTTTTAACCTCTTTTACAGCTTAAAAACGCCTTTTTTTTTTTTTTTTTTTTTTTCTGAAGCTCAAAAACACAGCAGTAGCGTTTTTTGCTCGTTTTTTGAGTGTTTTTTTAACGTCCTGGCGTTTTTACAGCTCTAAGGCTGGAGCTTTAGAACGCACTGGTCCTGGGTTTTTTGTGCAGCTTAAAAACGGCTCAGCCATCTACAGCTCAAAAACGTCATGGTGGACATGAGGCCATAGATTAACATGGAGAGCCGTTTTTAGGCTGCAAAAAAAGCTCCGAAAAGTGGCTGTAAAAACGTCCATGGAAATGAAGCCTTATAGTAAAGGAGGGCATATATGCAACCAATACATATATTATGGTATCACTTTTTTTTTTTTCACGATTTCTTTCTTCTGTTGCTATGTTTAATTTTTATAACCTCACTCAGCATGTTCAGAGATACCGAATAACTAATTAAAAGCCTTTAGTAAATTATGTCAGAAGGTTTATTTACCAGCAACCCTAGTCTGTCATCTACAGACGGGTAGCATGTAACTCACTATTTGTTTCCTTGATTGGCTGCATCCTAAACATTCTCTTGAAAAGGTCACAGTCATCCTGCATAGACATAAGCCGACATAATTGATCTGTTTAACGGGTTAAATGAAGGTGGTCGAAGGCTGGTTTCAACCTTCGATGCTTGTAAGCAATTAGTAGACAATGACGTATCTAAATAACCTCTTGCTGTACAGAACATTGGCTAGAATATACAAAACCATTGCCTGACACTTTCTTGCTCAGCGTTGAGGGTTAAAATGTCTACCTTTTCGATCCAAAGGTAATGTCAATCATCTGTTCTTCTTGGTAAATTATTCGACATTCAGATTTCAAATAAAATGTCAATATATATTTGGTGAAGATGGGTTTTATTCTTTCTCTACAGTAAAATTAGTTTTTTAAGCTGTCGGCATTGGACTACTTGAACACATCAGTGAGATGTGTCTGTGTTTTAAAATGATTATCTAAATAAAATCGAATTCTGCATCTCCTTTTAATAGTGGCATGATGGACTCTTACCTCCAGAACCACCTCATAATTGGCACCATGACATACACCCGGCTATTGCTTGGTGAGCCCAAATATATTTTCAGATGTATATAGTCATAGAATGTTCTTTTCCACAAGTCCACACACTCTCCTAATCAAAGAATTAGACACAAGAAAAGCAACCTTGCAGAAAAGAGAGATGTCCCAAAGAGGTTCAAATGGTGGCCTTTGATAGACTGACAACACCATATTGAGTTCCCACAGAGTCAGCAGAGAGTGCATTGGTGGTACAATGAATTGAAAGAAATATGTCTGCAATGAGAATAAATGGTTTGTGTTCTTTATCATCAGAAGCAGGAGTTTCAGAGAGGGGGGGGGGGTGCAACAATCTGGCTGAATTGATTTCATGGTGTGACTAGGGCAGTGGTCCTAATCTCCTATTCTCAGGACCCACTAACAGGCCAGATTTTAAGTATTACCTTGGGGAGATGCAGGCTAGAATACTGTAGAAAATGATATCAACTGTGATGTACTTCAGTTATTTTGCAAACCTGGCCTGTTGGTGGGTCCTGAGGACAGGAGTTGAGAACCACTGGACTAGGGCATCCACTCTGAAGACAGGGACACACCTACTCACCCCCTTTTAGAGACAAAGGGAGTAAAATACCTGCTTGTGGCTTAGGAGATTTGCTTACCAGTTTATCGCCAAATGCAGGTAGTGCAGATGAGGCAGAAAGATGTGGGGGGGTAATCATCCATGTTTTCAAGCAGTTTGGAAGTCCCCCTGATGGAGACAAGCAGCCAATAATCACACAAGTTCTCTACAGAACTTTTGATGATACAGAAACTTGTTCAAGTGCTTTAGATCCAGTAAGGGCCACGCAATGCTGTTGGGCTAGGGCATCATGAGAAGGTTGGAATATGATCTCTTTGGAGCATAACTGACCCAGTGCAGTAAACAGGACTGCCTATTTGTTGGATATAGCAGGTATATCTGACAGCAGGAAGTGTGGAGCAAGCCACAAAACTCCAGCTTGTATCCTTTGGAGACAATGTTTAAACATCAAAGATATCTTGGATCCTCTCAGCTGCAAAGGCCACCAGACCTCCCCCTACAAGGTGTCCAAAAGTAAGGTTTCTGCTTAGGTCCCAAATTCTGAAAAGGAACCATTCTTTGTTCCAGATGAAGATGGATTTTTCTCTGAAGACTTCTACTGCTACTTTAGAGATGAGAAAGTGTCCCCCCCCCCCCCCCCTATAATCCTCTGGCTAGAGTTATCCATGGTAATTGCCAAATAGGAATTCCCCAGTGCATACATTGAGCAGTTTCTGGCAAGAGAACTCTGCTGACCAGCATTTTATCCCAAGCACTCACCTTATGTGAAACTGACATAAGTCCCAGGCAAGAGAGTTATGTGACAGAATATCCCAATGCATCCACAAAGAAGCATAATGCTCCTGGAAAAAACTACAAGTGCTGTCTAGCTGAAGACCCTGACTTAAGGTTCCTTAGCCATGCACTTTGCCCATACCAGTAAAAGCAGGCAAACTCCCATGGGTGTAATAGCAGGGTTGCACTTGCCAAGAAAACACAAAAGTATGCAGGGTACTTAATCACTGGTACACCAACCACTGGAACTGTAAGTGTTATAATTTAAATAAGACACTGCAGGGTCCACTGCCAACATTTTTGCAGAAGTTGTCTTGCAACAGATATTTTTGCATCAACCACTTCAGTGTGAGACTGCATAAAAAGGATCCAGCTGGTTTAGATATTTTCCAAGACTCCAACGCTGTCACCTTAGGCCTAGAACTTTCAGGCAGTGACAGCTTCAGATTCTTACCGACCACCTCTGTGAAGAAGTTCTCCATGATGTTTGGAGTTTGGGAAATGTTTGAGGCCAGAGTGCCCTCCTTAAAGGAAGCTTCTGTCTCAGAGGTTTCCGATTCCCCAAACCCTTCCTCCTCCTCTTCCAACCATAGGAAGGATGGGACGAAAAACACCTGTGGTAAAGGAGACCTACCGCATTGCAATCACGTGCATTGCACACGAATCATGGATTTAAACCAGGTGTTAAGGAGGCAACATATCACCTCCTCGCCACCTGACAAACAAACTTGGATCGCTTTTCAGAGGAACAGCAGTGACTTGTACACTAGTGAATGAATCTTTAGTTGCATTTGGGAGCGGCACCCTTAGGGGCTCGTTCACACGTAAAGTTGAGGGGTGGTAAAATCCTGTGGTTCAGTCGCAGTTTTGCCACCTCCTATCCCTACCTGCTTAAGCTGTTGAGGCAGCAGCCAAAGGTGCACACATACAGCAGCAGGAATTAATGGGGGGTGCTACAGCCTGCCAATCAACACCTTTTTTCAAGTAAATAGGGCAATTCTGCAAGTGGCCCACAACTGCATGCTTCTGCAGGGTTAAACCAGGTGGTGAGAAAGAAACACATTGCTACCTGCTTTAACCCTTTGCTGAACTGTACATGGCTGAAGGGCATTTGCAGAGTGGCTTCATTCACTTGAATGGATCATGCTTGGCAAGTGCTTCACAGGTGTGGTCCACTTTCAGAAAGTGCAGAAAATCTGCAGTATATAATAGAAGTCTAAGGCCTCGTACACACGGGCGGATTATCCGATGAGGCCTACACACGACCGGATCTGTCCGCTGGAACTGGTCCGTCGGACCAGTTTCAGTGGATAGATCCGGTCGTGTGTGCGGGGCCTTAGGCCCCATACACACTATTAGTTTTTCTGCAGATTTTTGTCTTCAGATTTACCAAAAACATGTAGTGCAAAGACCTGCCTGATTGCATATAACTTGAAACTCTTAAGGTTTGACCTCATATTATATGGTTTTGTGGAATCGAAAGACAAAAATCTGCAGAAAATCGAATAGTGTGCATGGGGTCTAAGGCTAAATGCAGCAAACCCGCAGGTAAACTGCACTGCACCTACGGTGTGGATAAGCCACAACGCATCAGTGTGAAAGCAGCCATATACTATTATTCCCGGTGTATTGCTGCACACTGACCTGAAGATCTCTTCTTTTCTACTGCTGGCACCACTCTGGAGACCGCTAGCCGGGATAAGATGTGGAGTGCAGTTGGTATCACTCTGCATAGGACAGGAGCCAGCACTACAGAGGAGACATCGGCTTATGCGGCTCTTGCTCCCTACTACAGCTCCAACTTTTTCAAGTAGTTCCTCTGCGCTGCACTCTGTTTGATGCTCTGGTAGATCACGGTCTGGGCTTGCTGACCCGCCATCCCAGACACCTGTCTGCGATCTACACATTGCTGACACCCTCTGCTCCCTCCCTCCCTGATGATCCTCAGAGAGTTCTTTGCCATGAGGTGCCATGTTGAACTTCCAGTGACCAGTATGAGAGAATGAGCGCGATAACACCAAATTTAATACACCTGCTCCCCATTTAAACCTTAGACCTTGTAACACAAACAAGTCACATGACACTGGGGAGGAAAAAACGGCTAATTGGACGCAATTTGAAAATTTTTACTTAGGGGTGTACTTATTTTTTGCTAGCAAGGGGTGTACTCACTTTTGTCAGATATTGTATATGTGATCCTGCGCAGCGCGGCTGCCCTATAGCAGTAAATCTGCTATGGGGTGGTCGGCAAGTGGCTTTACAAGAACATGTTTAAATAAAAGTGCTTGTGTCTATAGTTCAGCTTTATGACTCCTGGTCTTGAAGTGGTTACTGCCCCTGTATTTTTTATTTTTTTTTCAAACGCTTTCACTAGTCTTTAAATCTGACATCCTGGTTCTTGTCTCTATTAGGCCATTGCACAGAATGAATGAAATCACAGTCTGGCACGATTCCATTAAACCAATCTAATTGTCATTCTATTAGTAGGGTAAGATTTCTACAGCCCTCATCAGGCAATTAGAATCATATTGATGAAAATTTCTGTGGCAAGCCCAACACCTAATGTAATATTGTGATTACATTAAACCCAATACACAAAATGGCTTTATAGGAAAATGCCACTCACAGCGCTGTTCTTGTTTATTCAAGTCTTATGACCGAACGATTAAAGGATATGTAAAACCAATGCAATACCCTCTACATTGGTGGATGCTAGATTCATTTTTTTGTAAGTGTAGGCAAATTTAGGCAGGCCTGGTTTGTGTGGGCTGGGAGTTATCAGCTTACGATTTACAGGCAGCATCACTAAGACCTCCATCTTCTTTCTAGAGCCTTTTGGAAGGTACTAGAAAGAGAGCAGGAAAGCAGAGGTGAAGCTGCCTGAGGTGTGTTAAGGAGCCCTGACCAATCCCCAAACCTGGATTGGCAGGGGGCAGGCCTCCTTAAATACCTACAGTCAGCCCAGCTGGGAAGGAGTTGTCAGGTGGAAGAACTGAAGATGGAGTATTAGGCCCCTTTCAGACTGGGGCGGTATAGCGCCGCTAAAAATAGCGGCGCTACACCGTCGGATTTGCCGCGGGATTCGGCCGCTAGTGGGGCGGTATTAACCCCCACTAGCGGCTGATAAAGGGTTAATACAGCCCGCAATGCGCCTCTGCAGAGGCGCATTGCGGGTGGTATTGCCGCGGTTCCCATTGTTTTAAATGGGAAGGAGCGGTATACACGCCGCTCCTCTTGTTCTGTTCCCACATGAAGGCAAATGAAGGTATAACTGATAATAGCTGTGTGACTTCTTACCTTCGTCTCCAAGCAGTGGGGCAGATAGGACCGGCAGATGCTCAGGTTAAATGGATCCAGACTCAGACATGAAGATGAAATCAGCGTGGGTTTATTCAATCCAGATAAGACAATAAACCGTGATACAATTCTGTTCTGTAGTAGTGGTATCAATGCTGGCTTGTTAGAATATGTCCTGAGGCTAGCTGCGGTGGCTGCTGAGCTGCTGCTGAGCTGCTGCTGAGCTGTTGCTAACTTCTGCTGACTTCTGCTGAGCGGCTGCTGTGCTACTGCTGAGCTAATGCTGACTTCTGATGACTTCTGCTGAGCGGCTGCTGTGCTACTGCTGAGCTAATGCTGACTTCTGATGACTTCTGCTGGTCAAAAAACTGATGCCTTCTCGAGCCCAAAAATGTGGAGTGTCTAGTCACACAGCCATGAGGAAAAAACTGAAATGGCTGCCCCCAGTGAAGAGACCTGCCCAGCAAAGTCCACGCCTCCAATACAGAAAACTTTACTAACAAGAACAGGGACGTGTGGCATGCAAATTCTGGCCAGCAGATGGCAGCAGTGAAAGAAATGCATGAAAACAAACATGGAGAAATAAAGATTGATAATGCAATGTACAAATAACTATAAGGAGAACAGCACACCTCTCACCGCTCCAAAGATGCTGCTGACAGGAGATTTTTATGTCTCCCGCCAGCGCATCGCCTCAGTGTGAAAGCCCTTGGGCTTTCACATTGAGTATGCAGTGCAGGAGTTTTTCAGGCGGTATAGCAGCGCTGTACCGCCTGAAAAACTCCTCAGTGTGAAAGGGGTCTTAGGCTGTCGGGGCTTATGAATGCGCTCTCCAGTCTGGGGGGGGGGGGGGGGCGCGAGGGCCTGGGCTCGGGTGCAGGATGGAGCCCTCCAGGAAATCGTGGAGGCTATGAACAGGAGTTGCAAGAGAGGAGAGCAGTAGCTAGTACTGCCAGGCAAGTCTTCAGGAGGGAACCACTGGTTGCAGCCAGGAGGGCTGGTGAGTGACATGTGCAGTCAGGAGGACTGGAGAGGCACGCCTGAGAGGACTAGGAGCTTGCAGTCAGAGATGGGCACAGAGCCAGCAGTATGGACTGAAATATCATGGGCAGTGGAGTCAGGCAACTGCAGTCAGGAGGGCTGGCAGGGCCTAAAGAGGGCTGACTGACAGCAGTAGTCCACCAGTAGGACAGCTAGCACTAAAGACTTTTCATTTCTTGCTAAACCATAGGGGACTGGGGTCCCAGCCTGCAAAAGGCAATTGCTAAGGCTGGGCAGGTTGGCAGGTCAGCTACATAACTTAGCAGCCCATTGTATTGCTTCCTTTATGTGAAATCCTTGGTGTTCCTGCCAGTGCCGCTGGTTTTCTATTAAAAACTGACCACACTAGACATGCTAGCTCAGCATGGTCAGTTCCCTATCTGTGCTGAAAAATTAGCCTGCTCTCCTCCATTAATTAGACTTGTACTAACACAATTTTGCAAGCATATGATTGGTTAAGTGAAGTAAACACAGCTTCATCCTATTTACTAAGCTCAGTGAACAGCCCCTATCCCCTCAGTAAATCCATCTCATTCTACCATTATCATTATTCTCATTGCACTTCACAGGCACACAAATTTTAGGCAAAAGAATTGTGTAATATATTATGTTTGTGTGCTTTAAAATTTACTAAAGGGAACGTGACCCAGGGGCTGAATAAAGGCAAGCAAAAGGCTGCATCTGTCCCCCTGGCACGCAGTTTGGAGACCACTGGTCTAGATGATTGAATAAAATGGGCCATAAACAATAAAATAAACAGAATACAGGGGCCCCAACTATTAAAGTATACAAGGGAAAAGGGAGTAGCCGCTCCAGGTGGGAACCCAGATGAATATCCTCCGTTGCAGACAACTCAGGTGCAGGCAATGCACTTAGCAAAGCAGGAACAAAAATTGTCTCTGGACAGCCGCACGCTGAACAAATTGTAGCCTTTTTTTTAAAAGGACAGCACTACAAGTCACAGCAAAATAAAATAAAACCCGACTGCTGACACGTTTCGCACTGAAACTAGTGCTTAGTCAAAGCTGACTAAGCACTAGTTTCAGTGTGAAACGCGCCAGAGTTGTTTTTTTTTTTAATTTTGCTGTGACTTGTAGTGCTGTCCTTCTTTTAATAAAGGCTACAATTTGTTCAGAGTACGGCTGTCCAGAGACAATTTTTGTTCCTATTAAAGTATACACAAAGGTAAAACTTTTTAAAGTAATTTTGCAGAGAGGTAGGTTACGTACTTTACTGCTGTCTTTGTCTCGGGGAGATTTACTGCTTGTCCTGCTGACTATTGTCACTGAACTATAAAATATCAATTTTACAGATGTCATGAGAGCGAGAGGGGCCAGGAAATCATCCAATTGGGATAACGTTCCAGTGACAACACTCTAAAGTGGGAATCCCCTTCACTTTAGGGAGATTTTCTCTCGCTTCCTGTTGCATCTACAAGACAGAACGTTAAGGGAAGACCTCCTCAACAGTGCATAGGCAGACTGGTAGAGGTTTTAACTCTTCCCTACTCTATGATAAATTAAAACAAAGGTTTGAGCTTTATATACACTTCAAGTAGACCGTTTCATCAAATATTTCACAAATTGCGATGAAAAAAAAGTGTTGGCAATATCACACTGTCCATACAAATAATATAGCCTGAGCGAAGGATGGATTTCACCGACCTTCACCAAAAGTATGGGGGAATTTAAAAACCCTAAATGTCGTCATCCCCACTAAGTATTATCAAATTGGCCAATTTATACAGTCCATCAAAAAAAGTATGAAGGTCTAACTTTAGCTGCTGCGGATTTGCCGAGGTCAGTGACTTATTGTTATAAAACATACAGTAAGACCCCTGAGGGCGTTTTGCAGGTGCTATAGCGTTAAAAATAGCGCCTAAATCCATCCTTAAACTGCTGCTCTATTCACTCCAGTATGAAAGCCTTCAGGCGGTGCGCTGGCAGGGCATCAGAAATAGTCCTGCCAGCAGCTTCTTTGGAGCGCATTAGCAGCAGTGAACTCACCGCTGCTAATGCGCTCCCGCCCATTGAAATCAATGGGCAGTGGCGTGGTACCACAAGCAATAGGCTGCTGTAGCGGTGCATTGCCGGCGGTATTGACCCTTTCTCGGACGCTAGCTGGTGTTAAAAGTGCCCCGCTAGCAGGCGAAATGCACCGCAATTCTAACAGTAAAATATCGGCATTTTACCGCCGACGCTATGGGCGACGGCAGTATGAAAGGGGTCTTAGAGGATTAGAATTGCGACCAGGCATCCAATGTTTTCAAGAGGCGAGTAATGGCAGCCCCTGTGTTTCTCTCCATACAGGTTTCACTGAGAGTATCCTTTTAGAAAGCGGCAATAATTAACATAGAGAATAGTGCTTTATACACAAGTAACATTAAACTACACTCATTAGCATGTCTTATGCGAGACACCCAACGCCCCTGACTCATTTGTATCCCCACTCCAGACATCAGAGTTAAAAGCAATAAAGTCTGGTCGTCATTATTACAACTGTGTCGAACTAGTTTAATAGTGAGACGGGAACGCGATAAACACGTTAATGGGAGTAATATGAGATAAGGAAAGATCATTACAAGCAATTTATGCCATCAATATAATGAGGTTTTTGTTGTTTGTTTGCTCAACATGCCAAACACAATTCGGAGATCTGTATGATGGGTAAGATTATGATCTTCAAAAATCAATCTAGGAATACAGTATACTCTGCTCTCTTCCATTAAACATTTTGTAACTTTCAATAATTCATTTTTTTTTCTTTGCAAAGCTTACTGCCGTCTTTATCTTCTTGTTATCACATATCCTTGCTTGCCCTGTAGTCATAAAACCAGTTTTAAAAGGACGATGCGTAAGACTTTAGCTGTATTTTACATACTGTCTTATGGTATTTGCTGTGTAAACCTGGAAAATGTCATGGATAATTATATTTTCCAAGAAAGTTTGTTGTAGGATGTTTTGTCTGGTTACAGTCTGATGCCACCAAATTCGAGGCCTGATAGAAATCCACCTGGATATCAAATGGTAAAGTAGAGCAATGCAGTTGTATGAGGTTCTCATTGAGGTGGGTTGGTAATTTCATTAATTGCTAATGCTATTACGTGTTAAGAGATATGTGCTGAAGTGTCTAGGGTTGAAGTTATGTAGCTGCAAATAGCTTTACTTGAGCATAAAAAATGTGGAGGTGGAGGTGAAAGCCACCTACGACAGTGGTCATCAACCCTGTCCTCAGGGCCCACTAACAGGCCAGGTTTGCAAGATAACTGAAATACATCACATGTGATATCATTTGCTGCTCAGTGATTGCAATATTCTAGTCTGCATCTCCCAAGGTAATACATAAAATCTGGCCTGTTGGTGAGCCCTGAGGACAGGGTTGATGACCACTGACCTAGGAGACATCTCAAATACTTGTTCTAAAAAAAAATTCTTGTTCCTCTTATAAACAGAAGGTGTAAAAGCGTCTCACTGATGAGCCATTATTACTAGGCATAATTCCTTCTACTTCTCTTGTTACCCTTTCCCTGTTCAGTCCTATGCACTTAAAAGCGTTTAAAACGCCAAGTTTATCTGTTTTGAATACAGATTTTTTTTTTAAATCTGGTGCCTTTAAGGCTCCAGTAAACTGGAAGTGTTTCCGGGTTACTATATCAGAGACCCAATCAAAGCCGATTCCCGCTTTGTTTGGGTCTCCAGTCAGCCAGCGAACGTGCCAGCTGGTTGCTCAGGCCTTCCAGTGGGACGGAGGAGCCCGGGTGGAGCGACGGAAGGCGAAGAGGGGGGGGGGATGTCCCCTCCCACTGCTTGTGATAACAATGGAGAGTGTTTAATGATTTGTTACAGTATTTTAAATGGTTTGTTTGTCTGATCAAACACAAGGTGGCAGCTATTTGGTGTGTAACAGGTTATCTGTATAGTTATCCAAACCCAGTGTCAATCACTCTAAGGCCCCTTTCACACGATTTTGCCGCGATTTTGTGGCTGCGATTTTGCGACCGCGATTTTGCAACAATTTGGGATCAGTACAACTTCGACTTTGCCACAACTTTGGCATTAACCAATGAAAATTACATGGTTCCTATTCCTGCCATAGTTGTTTCCAGTTGCTGTTTGCTTCCTGGTTGTTGTGGTGTGGTGGGTTGTGACAGAAAATGTTTGCTGCTGCAGCAGTAGCAGTGCATGAGGAAGAAGAGGAGGAGAAGACGTCGATATTGGGTACATCCCATCATTGCCAATCGTGAAGATAGAGGTCAATTTTGGGTCCTCAATAATGATCTTCGTGCACATAATGATTTTTTTTTTAACTATTCCCCTGATGAAGTCACATGGTTGACGATACGCGTCGGGATTGGAGCGCTGGAGGACCTCTACATCCGACAGATGGAATACGAGTTCGCTACTCGTGGATATATGCCATCTACACCAACTTAAATGTGAGTTGTTTTTATGATGTTTTATTAAACCCTACCTTTTTATACCGGATTATGCGATGTGCTCTGCTTCCCTACTGTCTTGGTTATCCCACTGCTGTACGAGCCGTATGCTGTATCCCACTGCCGTATGCACCATCTAGCATTCCCAGCTTGTGATCCATGTGCACTGGAGAGAGAGGAGAAGCAGACCACTGACAAGCTCGCTGCTCGTGGAGATAAGCCCTCTTTCTTTATTATTCATGTGAGTGCATCTGAGTGTGGTTTGTGCCAGGTCCCTTGGTGCCATCAATATTACACCATCCTGCTGTATGTCCTTTTTTTGCATGTACTGACCTGGATCGTAAGAGTTATCTCTACCATCAAGACCAGACTACCATTTATTAAGGCTTCCCTATCAGGTGTATTCTGCCTAACCTAAGGTGAGCTGTTGGGATCACCAGAGGTGTTTGTGGACTTTCTCAAGGTGTACGGCTTATCTTTCTTCACCATATTTGGCTGCGGGGTCTTCTTCTACTGAACACTTGTTTTTACTTTTTATCATCAGACTTACCAGGATTTTTTTGAGATCTTGCTTTCTTGTGTTCTCTGGACTCTTATTAGTTATATATGTGTATGTCCAATATGTACTGAGGTATTGTTCAATATATTGCCATCTATTGTAAACATCACGTTTTATTTCACATGTTCCCTGTCACATGTGCCCGGTCCCCCCCTCTACACATTTAATATTCACTTATAGTGTGTTTCACAGCGCAGACACCTTTTACTTGTTCCAATATACACGGATGTCAATTAACAGGTGAGAACATCTGTGTCCATGTGCACTAGTTGTTCACACGTTGAATGTTGCAAATGGCCACCTCTTCTTATTCTAATTCTCAGTTTTGATGAGTTACTTGGCTTGGTGTCTAGCCATCTAGAGCGCCTTAATACTAGGTTCAGAATAACACCTCACCTGTGGAAAGACTAATTATTACATTGAGGTAGGTTTTATCTCCACACCTGCCTCTCTCTGTCATAGTTGGAGGGGTTAGGGTTTTGCAGGGGTTATGGTTAGGGTTTGGGGATGGGCAAGGGCTAGGATTAGACTGGGGTTAAAGTAAGGCGAGGGCTAGGGATAGGGTATGGCGAGTAATAGTATAGGGATCGACTAGGGTTTGGAACGGGTTAGGGTTATGCTAGTGTTAGGGTTTTTTGGGGTTAGGGTTAGCCTAGGGTTTATGGGGGTTAGTGTTAGGGTTGTCCCGATACCACTTTTTTAGAACTGAGTACAAGTGCTGATACTTTTTTCCATGTACTCGCCGATACCGAATACCGATACCTTTTTTTAATGTCATGTGACAGTTTCAAACCACAATACAGACTAATGATATGAAGAATGCTCCTTACATTGGTGGTCATTGGGAAGAATGTTCCTTACATTGATGGTCACTGGGAAGGATGTTCCTTACATTGGTGGTCAGTGAGAAGAATGTTCCTTACATTGGTGGTCAGTGGGAAGGATGTCACTTACATTGGTGGTCAGTGGGAAGGATGTCCCTTACATTGGTGGTCAGTGGGAAGAATGTCCCCTTCATTGGTGATCAGTGGGAAGAATGTCCCCTTCATTGGTGGTCAGTGGGAAGAATGTCCCCTTCATTGGTGGTCAGTGGGATCTTGTCTTAGTAGTTTGTCTTTGTAGTTTATCTTGTCTTTGTAGTTTGGGTCACACAAATCATAAATAGCTGGACGCTCACAGATAAATCAAATGATTTGCTCATTTTCAAGGACGTCTCTTTTTTTTTACCTGGAGCACATTGTTCCTGTGGGAATAACCAGAAAGTAAATGTGTGGTGGAAAAATGTGCTTAGGAGGGGGCTACTATGCTGAAAGGATTGGGTGGGACAAGGGTCAAAAAGCTGCTTGTGCTTACAGCTTGTGCTTACAAAGTTGTACTGAAATTGTACTCAAATCGTGTCTATAGTATTCAGGTACGATTTGCATGCTACGTGAGGGTTTAACTTTGAGGTCTATGGACATCAACTTGCATGGAAGTTGGACCAAAGTAGTGCAGGGACTACTTTGAAGTCGGCACTATTTAAAGTCGTGCCAGTATAAATGGTGTTCATTGAAAATCATGGAGAATGACTTGTCATACGATTTAGCAGTACAAAATCGTGAGACAAGTCGTATAAGTGTGAAAGGGGACTAAAACCTGGTACACACTATCAGTTTTTTTCATTCAACCCAGTGGGCTGAATGAAACTAAAGAGCACAGGAGGAGATCCTGTACTAGCAATCTGATGATGGCCCCCCGCCAGAACACACCGTCAGCTAATGGCTGAGAGCACTGATCGGATGCCGATTTGCAGACCTTTTTTGTGATGCCTCTTTGACAGAAGACAGACGTTCGGCCATCTTTTGTCGAACTGGCCACCATACACATGGGCTGAATGTCAGTTTCTATTGAACCGCCCAATGCTGCCTGATATTCAGCACGTGTGTACAGCCCTTTACTGGACAATTTTTGCCTTTGGTCAGACTGAGAGCCATTGTAATGTATTGGTGACTGCACAGTGAGATAGGACCTGCTCTTTGTCATATATTGGTGGCAGTGGCTGGGCTTTGACACCGCTATTATGACATATTGATGGTAGCAATGGGATCTAACACTGCTGTTGTTGTCAAAACCAGTAAAGACACTCCAAATACATTGTGAGGTGGAGGTTGCTGAGGCTTAGCCATGAAGTCAGGGACAGTCAGGAGCCTGTAGTAAAGTGAAACTAAAGCTGGGTTAACATCTAGTGCGGACGTGGCTAACAGCGGGGTCTGGTGCGTCCATGTTCTCTCTTTCAGAGACAAATCAGGCCTGAATTTCTTGCCTGAATTTGCACCTGAAACAGAGCCAAAGATGCACAGGACCCCTGTGCAATCCCCTCTGTGACAGCCATGGAGATATGTGAACTGGCTCCATTGAGAGCCGGTCATAGACTCCTGACATGCGAATTGGATGCAGGGAAACCCGCAGTAGTGTGAACCCAGGCTAAATCACAGAGGACCACATAAGAGGCTTGTATTGGCAAATAAATAGTATACATATGTAGCGCTGACCCCCAAAAAGGCCCATTGCTTTGGTCCCAAGTTAGGATACTAGCAGCAGACACACAGACGCAGTCACTCTTTTGGTTCATTAAACAGTCTAGGGCAACAATGGCAAACCTTGGCACCCTATATGTTTTGGAACTACATTCCTATGATGCTCATGCACTCTGCAGTGTAGTTGAGCATCTTGGGAAATGTAGTTTCAAAACATCTGCCAAGGTTTGCCATCACTGCCCTAGTATCTTAGCTTGGGACCAAAGCAATGGGCCTTTTTGGGGGTGAGCGCTACATATGTATACTATTTATTTGCCAATACAAGCCTCTTATGTGGTCTTCTGTGATTTAGTCTGGTCTAGTGGTATTCTTTTCTGATGCTTTATTAAACACAGTTAGGCCTCGTACAGACGACCGGATCTATCCGCTGGGATTGATCCGCGGATCAGTTCCAGCAGATAGATCCGGTCGTGTGTACGTCCGAGCGGACATTTCCCAGCGGATAAAAATCCAGCCGACGGATTCCCAGCGGATAAAAATTTCTTAGCATGCTAAGAAATCTATCTGCTGGAATCCAGTCCAGCGGACTGATCCGGTCGTCTGTACAGACTCACCGGATCAGTCCGTCCGCTCCCCTCCCTCGCATGCGTCGTAATGATTCGACGCATGCGTGGAAGTATTTACCTTCCAGCGTCGCGCACGTCACCGCGGATGTATTCCGCGCGGATTTCGATCTGATGGTGTGTACAGCCATCAGATCCAAATCCGCCAGAGGATTTATCCGCTGGAAACGGTCCGGCGGACCATTTCCAGCGGATATCCTCTCGTGTGTACGGGGCATAACACAATGAGGACACTTCTCACTTCCTCAAACTTCGTAGCACAGTCTTTGCAGCAGAAAATGATGAGCTGGGCTACACAGGGATACCATAAGTAATGTCTACTTTTAAGCACAGGCTGACACTGATTCTATAGGGATAGCAGCAACTCACAGTCACTGGAATCGCACACACTGGTCTGTACTCACAAATGTCCCTTCAAATATTAGCCAGACATGTCTCCTGTAGGCTCTTTAGGCCACATACCAAGACAAATCCCTTGATCAGCTCCAGCAAAATTTAGTAGATTAGGCCCTGCATGTCTGTTATAGTTAAGACCTCAATGAACAAATGGAGAAGTACAGCTGGATTGCTCAGAAGGGCAGGAGCTTCTGGGAACTTCTCCTCCTGGACAAGGACAGGGCAGATCCAGGCTTTAGACTATTTATGCTTAATCCCAGCCACTATCTGGGCACACCTCCCTAGGTATTGGCTGAGACAACATACATTTTCTACTGCTGACACTGCTACTTGGATTTTAAATTTGCACAAAAAAACCTGTTGCCCAGAGGATTGCATGTGACCCTTTGACACTTCCTGTGTTGCCTTTAAACAGTAGCATGCTATAGAAGTTGCTGGAGATTGGAGACATGCCTTATGGTCTCTGGCCACCTTCTCTAGCATACTTGCAGTCTCTGACCATCTCAAGTAGCATGCCCGCAGTCTCTGACCATCTCCTGTAGAATGTCTGCAGTCTCTGACCATCTTCCGTATAATGTCTATAGTCTCTAACCATCCCCTGTAGAATGTCTACAATCTCTGGCCAACTCTTGCAGCATGTTTATAGTTTCTGACAATCTCCTGCTGCATGTCTCTTTAACGGGTTTCTGTAGCATCTGGTGATATCAGGGGCCATACATTAAGCGCCCTAAATAAAGTAAATTGAGCACAACTGGCTTAAAGCATAATGCTAGTGTTCCTGGATAGTATTAGATGGTCCGTTGACTGAGTTTTCTCTTTGACAAAAGCTGCTTTAAATGATAGTCCAGTTCTGTCCCTGTTAAGCCGGGAATTATGAAGCACAACATATTTTGTCTTCTGTGACGACCAAATCCAGTCTATCAATTGGAATGAAAATTAAAGTGGAAAACATTAGAATAAATACATATCTCTCATCTAGTCATGTCTGTCTAGAAGAATAGACCATTAAAATATAACGAGTCCCTTCCACTTGCTCTTCCCCATCCACGGCACTCTTAGCTCAAATTAATCTTTTAAGTCTCCGCTAATGCATTGAATAAGTGTGTTGGTAAATGACGAGCCATTACTTGTACGTCTCATTTGCTATAAGCTTTCCATGATCCCCAGTCCCTCACAAAGCCGTTACTGCAGCACTGCTAATGAAGCAATATTTTTATATTTTGCCTTAAAAAAAAAATTGCCTTTGTGATTATAAATTTGTAGAACTTTTTTTTATTTTATTTTTATTTTGCAATAAGGCAATTTTCTCCAGATGTAATGGATATAATAATATTCTTGTCTCCCTTTTTTAATCTCTTAAAACTTTACAGTATCATTAAATCCCTTTTTTCTATATTAAACATATAACTCATAGAGAACAGCTGGGGATATTGTGCGCCTCTCTTTGCAGTTTCACCAACTTGGAGAAGGAAGGGTGGCTAGCAGCAAATGCAGATACATGTCTGCCCCAGGCATAAGTGGGTTATTAAGGAGGAAGAGCTCAGCTCAGCCGATGCTATCTAGAATTAGACCTTTGTGGTATCTAAGTGCCTCGTATTCTAATTTTCTTGTCATTTCTTTAATATACTTTACTGGTTAACATCACTTTCAGCAAAGATCATATTATGTTTTAGTATACCCATATGATAATCTACAAAAATGTATGACGGCGGTAACACACACACAGTTTGTAGTTCTTTGGAAATATGTATTGGCTCTCACAGCGTCAAATTTATTAGGAATGGACCAGGTAAGGAATGCACAGTTTGTTATGCCCTGGAGGGTTGTCGGGGTGTCATCTGCTGGCGCAAAAACAATATTAAAGGGGTTTTCCAGCCATTTTTTAAGTTTATTAAAAGTCAGCAGCTACAAAAAGTGTAGCTGCTGGCTTTTAATAAACAGACACTTACCTGCTCCAGCGTTCCAGCGACGCGCCGGCCGGGGCGTCTTCATTCCTAGTGTGGGCACCCGGCAGTGACAGTTTTAGGCTTCACGGCCGAGCACCCACTGCGAATGCGCGAGTGGCGCGGCGCCGTCCGATTGGACAGGCGCTCGACTACAGGGAGGGGCTGTGAAAAGGCGATTAAGCTAATCGCCTTTCCAGCCCCTTGGCCGGAGGAGGAAGTGGGACAGGAAGTCCC
This sequence comes from Rana temporaria, assembly GCF_905171775.1. NCBI lineage: Eukaryota > Metazoa > Chordata > Amphibia > Anura > Ranidae > Rana > Rana temporaria. The sequence goes on from NC_053491.1 coordinate 324,351,336, forward strand.
CTTCTCCTGAAGCCCCCACTCCCCCCCCAAAAAAATTACATGCCAAATGTGGCATGTAAGGGGGCAAGGAGTGGGTTAAGCGGAAGTTCCATTTTTAGGTGGAACTCCGCTTTAAGTTTTTTTCTATGTCTGTGAACCAATCAGCTATCAGGTTACTAATACAGCCTTCCTGCCTTTATTCTGAATATGTTCAATAAAAGGAGGGAACACGACTAAGATTGTAACACAACTGGAAAGGCAAATTTAAAACACTAATCGGTGGATGAGGAGCAAAGTTCCCCTCAGTCCACCCCTACCCTCCCCCTATTTCCCCTCATTCCTCTTGTTAGCATTTTATTTCTCTTCAGACCTTAAGCCTCGTACACACGCACGGTTTTCCGAGTAAACCATGCGTGTGTACGAGGCTTTGCGGTTTCTCGTCAAGAAAACTGCCCAGAATCTAGATGAGAAAAATAGAGAAGCTGTTCTCTATTTTCTCGTCGTGAGATTCTCGATTCTCGGCAGTGTTTTCCTGCCGAGAAACCTGAGAGTGTGTATACTTACCTCTGCGTGGAAACCCGCGCATGCTCGAAATGACTTTGACGCATGCGCGGTAGCTTCCAAGGCATAGGTAGGGTGAAGCAAGATGGCGGCAACGGCATCGAATGTGACAAGCGCATGCTCGTCGTTAGCGATGACGTCACCGCGTTCGTGCCATTCAAAAGAATGGCAGTTCTTTTGAATGGCCCTTGTGTACACTCGGCCGGCAAGGGAATCTTGCCAAGAATCTCGTCAGGAAAAACATTTTTTTCCTGACAAGATTCTGGGCTGTGTGTACAGGGCTTCAGTGTAGCTTTTTGACATGGACCATTTGCTTAGCGAAGACCAAAGACGTGTACAAGTCAATGATATATGTGTGGTCACCTGCTATGGTAGCTCGTTGTGACCTATATTGCTATTCATCTAGCTAAACGCATATAATATACAGTGAAACCTTGGTTTGAGAGCGTTTTGCCAGACAAGCAAAATGTTTTAATACATTTTGCCTTGATATACAAGCAATGTCTTGATATAAGAGTAGTGTCATGTCACTACTCAGTATAAAAAATAAGAGAGGAGCCTCTAAGTGTAGCAATATGGTTACATTTAATGAAGGTACAACATTTAGCAACTTATTGCTACACTTAGAGGTGCCTCTCTTCTCTTTTATACCCTGTAAAAAAAATGCTTTGATATACAAGTGCTTTGGATTAAAAGCATGTTTCTGGAACGAATTATGCTCCCAAACCAAGGTTTTACTGTATGTTCTTCTGTGTGATCAGACACAAGGTCCTCTTTTGTGAGGGATTGTAAATGTATATTCTTATTGTACCCAATTATGGGTGATTCTGACTATATTATTTTTCTTGTTCCAATTCATGTTGGATATCTTGGAATATATGTAAAAAGTATTTTTTATTTAAAAAAATAAAGAATGCAAAAAAAAAAAAAAAACGCAAGCAGGCCTCCAAAGCAGGATCATTGGGCCCCAACTTAAAAAAAATGCACTTTATCAGTGTATGCAACAATCAGAAAGTTATTTTTGTTTTTGGAAATATCACAGTTCAGCTAGCTTTGAATTACTTTAAATGAATGAGTACGACTGGAATGGTTTCATTTTAAAGTAATAAAAGTTAAAGCCCCAATAAAACATGTCCCTGTAAAAAGGAAGTGAGGGCCAGATTCACCAAAGAGATACGACGGCGTTTCTCCTGATACGCCGTCGTATCTCTGTTTCTATCTATGCGACTGATTCATAGAATCAGTTACGCATAGATATCCATAAGATCCGACAGGTGTAATTGTCTTACACTGTCGGATCTTAGGATGCAATACCGCGGCCGCCGCTGGGTGGAGTTCGCATCGTAAACCAGCGTCGTGTATGCAAATTAGCAGTTACGGCGGATCCCCGACGGATTTTCGCGTTCGCTACGTCGTCCGTAGTCAAGTTTCCCGTCGCAATTTTAGTCGTTATTTGACCTGCCCTAACTTTAGTCAGCAATCGTATTGCTGTCTAAAGTATGGCTGTCGTTCCCACGTCGAAATTTAAAATTTAACGTCGTTTGCGCAACACGTCCGGGAATACGGAAGTACGCTACGCGCGTCGCCGTTCGAAAAAATGACGTCACGGCGCGCAAAGCACGGCTGGAGTTAGGAAACGGAGCATGCGCAGTAGGTCCGGCGCGGGAGCGCGCCTAATTTAAATGGCACACGCCCATTTGAATTGGCCCGCCTTGCGCCGGAGGCCGCCGGCGTAGTTTTCATCGCAAGTGCTTTGTGAATCAGGCACTTGCGATGAAAACTTGCGGCGGTTTAACGTATCTACGATACGTTACACCGCCGCAGTTCTATGTGAATCTGGCCCTAAATACTTATCTCCTCTGCTACCACATCTCTGGCTGAATTTCCATCTGAAGTTCTTTAAGAAACCAATCAAAAGTGTCAATCTCCTGCTCATCTGTAGAGCTCAGTGGTTTCACAGACTCATTGGGGTTAATTTACTAAAGGCAAATAGATTGCGCACTTTGCAAAGTGCAGTTGCTCCAGAGCTTAGTAAATGGTTCGCTTTGCAAAGAATTCCCAATGAAATGCAAGGAAATTGAACAAAAATGCATTTTTGCTTGCAAATAATTGGATGATGGAAGTCAGCAGAGCTTCTGCTCATTTACTAAGTTCTGGAGCAACTGCACGTGCACAGTCTATTGGCCTTTAGTAAATCAACCCCATTGTGTACTTCACTACAAAACACAGTAGAAATATGAGGGTTGGCAGAGGAACCACTAAGTGATGTGGAGGTGCAAGAGATTTACAGTGTTGGTTTGTCAACGGTGGAAAGAGGAATTAAATATTTACTTTGCAGGCACAAATTTTATTGGAACTTTTAGTTTTTTTAACCGCTTGCTTACTGGGCACATAAACCCCCTTCGTTCCCAGGCGAAATTTCAGCTTACGGCACTGCGTCGCTTTAACTGACATTTGCGCAGTCGTGCGACATGGCTCCCAAACAAAATTGATGTCCTTTTTTCCCCACAAATAGAGCTTTATTTTGGTGGTATTTGATCACCTCTGCGTTTTTTATTTTTTGCGCTATAAACAAAAAAAGAGCGACAATTTAAAAAAAATATATATATTTTTTACTTGTTGCTATGATAAATATCCCAATTTTTTTTTAAAAAAAACAATTTTTTTTCTCAGTTAAGGCCGATACGTATTTTTCGACGTATTTTTGTAAAAAAAAAAAAATCGCAATAAGCGACTGGTTTGCTCAAAAGTTATAGCGCCTACAAAATAGGGGACAGAATTATGATTTTTTTTATTATTTTTTCTTTTACTAGTAATGGCGGCGATCTGCGATTTTTATTGGGACTGCGACGTTATGGCGGACACTTTTGACACAAATTTGGCGCCATTCACATTTATACAGCGATCAGTGCTATAAAAATGCACTAATTACTGTATAAATGTGACTGGCAGTGAAGGGGTTAACACTAGGGGGTGAGGAAGGGGTTAAATGTGTAGCCTGGGTGTGTTCTAACTGTGTGGGGGGAGGGGGGTGACTGGGGGAGGTGACCGATGCTGTGTCTCTATGTACAAAAGAAACAGATCGGTCTCCTCTCCTCTGACGTGACGAGGGCTCCACGTCCCTGCTGTCTTACCGACAATCGCGTGTACCCGGCGGACATCGCGGCCGCCAGGTACACGCATCGGCTCCCGAGCGATGCGTCGGGACAGTGTTTACCCGCTGCGCGCCCCCCAGTGGCGCGCGCGGGTAATGCTTTTAAATGACGTCCAAAGACGTCCAGTTGGCACTTGAGAGCCGCGCTGTTGACGTCTTTTGTCAATAGCGCGGGTCTCAAGTGGTTAATGTGTCCTTATGTTGAGCCTGCATTCAATGCAGCTTAATGGACATGGTGTAAACAAGCCCTTACACTATCGCCCTACAGCCATCAATGTTGAAATCGAATGCCTCGTACACACGTACGGGTTTCCCCGGCAGGCTTTTTACCACCGGGAAACCAGAGGGGAACGCCGAAAACCTGCTCGGCAGCTTTTCCCCCCTACACACGGTCGGTTTTCCTGGCAAGAAAACTGCCATGAAATCTTTGGCCGGGATATCCGGCCGTGTGGATGCTCCACCACAGTGTTTCCCGTAGGAAAACTTCCGGGAAAAAGACCGCCGGGAATCACGACAGGAAAAAAAAAGAACATGTTCTCATTGTTCCCGGCGGTTTTCCTGTTGGGGAAAAAACTGCCATGGAGCATACACACGGCCAGTTTTCCCAGCCAAAAGCTGTCATGGCAGTTTTTCAGATGGGAAAACTGGTCGTGTGTACGAGGCATAAGGCATTGAAGCTGGCTGTAGATGGAGCGTTTTTCTTTCCTGCAACCCGTGTTGATGGAGGACTCGGCAGTCAGTGTTGATAGGGGAATCTGTCCCACAGAGCAATTGAGTAGGGTGCGGGTGTGGGGAGCTGTCCTAACTGGGAGAACACACACCTATTATTGCTAGCAGCTTTAGCTGCTGACAGTAGGGGCTGGTGCTCAATTTTCTTGAAATTGAAGTTGGCCAGCCAACCAGCCCTCCTCGTGCTCACTCAATCACTGCATCGCTCGCCCATTGCCAGCCAGGCCCTGTACTAACCCCATCCGTGTTGCGGCTTCGGCAGCGTCCCCTGCCTCTCCTCCCGAAGAGGTTGCTTCTCCTCCCTGCCAATCAAGACTTAGGACTCGTGGCCAATCGGGTCTCAGGACTACCAGTCAATCAGGTCTCAGGACCCACTTCCTGATTAGCTGGGAGGAGAAACAGGAAGATATTAAAGAACATTAATTTGCTAATGTCACACAACTGGGTGGGCTCCGGGCACAGTGCTCTGCTTCCAGAGCCCACCCCTTTTGAAGCCAATTAGAGCCTCTGGCTCTAATCATGTGTTTCGAGCGTCCAGTGCCCTGCATGTTGATTAGGGCCCCTGCTCCCTGCATGAGCGGCCGCCACTGGCTGCTGAAAATAATCACATGAAAATTCCAACATGCTGGTTGTACCCAAGTCGATTGATCAATCAGCCTGCCCACACATGGTTCGATTTAGGGTTGTCCCGATACCACTTTTTTAAGACCAAGTACAAGTACCGATACTTTTTAAGTACTCGCCGATACCGAATACCGATACTTTTTTTTTTATCTCATGTGACAGCAGCACATGTGTCAGAAGTTTTTTTTTTATCTTTAACAATTTGTTTTTAATTGTTTACAATTTTTTTTTTTTTTTTTTTAAGGGTGGGGGGGGTGGGGGTGGACAGCGTCTTCTCTTCATTCATAAACTGAAACATTGTAATCACAGTTTACAATGATTTAGTTATGTGAATAGACCGAGTCAGTGATCACTGACTCTGTCCATTCAGAGAAGTAAGGAGCCGGATTTACGCTCTCCATCCTGACAGTTCCAGGGGGTGGAGGAGGAGCACGGAAGGAGAGAGAAACACGGAGGATACACGGCGGGAATACACGGAGGGAATACACGGAGGGAGAGAGAAACACAGCAGGGGACACAAAGGGAGAGAGACTGCAGCAAAACGGAGGGGGAATGGAGGAGGACACGGGACAGTCAGCGGTGATCGTGTGTGGGGGAGTTACAAGCACCGATCACCGCTGATTTTAAAGCAGCTGAAAGCCATGCGGGGGGGGGGGGAAGAGAGAGAAGAGGAACTTGTAACTTCCCCATGCACTGATCACCGCTGACAGTACAAGTATCGGGTGAAGCATTGGGGAGCATTTGCCCGAGTACAAGTACTCGGGCAAATGCTTGGTATCGGTCCCGATACCGATACTAGTATCGGTATCGGGACAACCCTAGTTCGAATCTCGGTTGGTCCCAGCTAAACTGACCAAAATTAGAACCATCTATGGCTGGCTTTACTCTCACTTCCAACCTGGCAAAAAGTACCTATGAACTTTATTGTGACATTAGCACTTCTCCCTATGCCCACAAAGGCTGACTGACACCATGATAAAGGGGATCGGTAAAAATGAGCACGGGCATGTTTAGATATTAATGTGGCTGAGCCCACCAGAAAGCTGTCACCTGTAATGGGCAGCTGCGGGGCAGGGAATGCTCCACTGGAGATGATTGGTCCATTAAAGGTGACATCTTCCTGGTGGGCACTGTCACTGAGTAGCCAAACACTCAATGGAACCATGGGACCACTAGTCGCTAGGGCCTGTAGTGTATTTGGATAGTGTACTCAGACCAAGGCTTATGCAGGAGAATATAATGCAAGAGAAGCATCACCTGTGCATTAAATATGGGAACCAGTGGTATACGGTATAAAGGTATATCATAAAAAATATACATACATAAAGCTGTCTTCTCCATGAATGGATGCGATTTATGTGCTTATGGTAAAGTTTGTTTTCAGTGAAACCCAAACCTTTGCGCTGAGCTCATGAGAACAATCTTTGCATAGAACTCGGATCATCTGGTGGGTGGCATCTATAATATGAGCTGGGAATAGGTAACACCTGCAGTTTGTCTTTTGTATGTAATTTGATCTCATGACAGGTGTGTGATGTAACATAGTAATTGTAACAGGCTCTTATGGGGTCATTGCTGAATACAGCTGTAATTAGAGCAAGGAAAGCTTAATTATCAGAGTTATGCAATGATGTGAAAACTATTAAAGGGAAACTGTATTGTATTTTCAGCATTATGAACACATTTTAATTTGTTATCGTAACATTTATCTAAAAGTATTTTTTGATGGAACTTCATATTTTGGTTATATTGCATATACAATGGTAGTTAGCACTTCTGCTTTGCAGCAATAGGATCCTCAGTTCAAGTCCCAGTCAGCAGAGATTTTCTTCTAGTGTTTGCATGGGTTTCCTCCCACACTTTAGCCCTGGTTCACTCTGCACAACTCATGTGAGTCACATAGGAAGTGCAAATCTCATGCGATTCAGTGCAGTGCAATTTGAGCCCATTCATTTTTGATTGACTCAAATCTCACTGCATCTGCATGAAAAATACCCATGAAGACTCCACAACCCATGCAGATAATGTAATTTCTTCCAAGATGGCGAGAGATCATACAGAATTGATGGAAAGCAGTGGCGGTGCGTCCATTAGGGGCGCTCAGATGTCGCCCCCTCTCTCCAGCCACCCCCTCTGTGTACTATGGATAGATTCATGCATTGCATGAATCTATCTACGGCCGCTGTAGCCAACCCCATTCAGGTGTCCGGACCCTTTTCGGCACCCGATTGAATCCATAGGCTCTAAGAGGCTTCAAAAAAGGTGCACTGTGAGCGCAAACCATAGCGCTCGCAGTGCACCCAGGTGTGTTAGCAAAGCAAATGAATATTTGCTTTGCTAACACAGAACCACCTCTCAGCCAATCAGGAGACCCAAATGTAATACTGGCACCTGATTGGCTGAAGGTAGAGGCGATATCATTGGCCGCCTAGAAAAACAGGAAGAAGATGCACACGGAAGACACAGCATCCATCGCCACAGCTTGCCGCCTGACCTGCTGCCTTACCCACCACATGATGGGGTAAGTGCCGGGCAGACAGCGGGCAGACGGGTCTGCATATTATGGGCACAAAGGCTGCAAATGATGGAGCACAGTTGGCTGCATTTGTGGGGCACGGTAGCTGTATATGACGGGCACAGTTGGTTGAATATGATGAGCACAGTGGCTGCATTTTCTGGGCACAGTTGGCTGCATATGACTGGCACAGTTGGCTGCATATGATGGGCAGAGTGGCTGTATATGATGGGCACAGTGGCTACAATTGATGGCACATTGAGGCTGCAATTGATGTTTTTGTTTCAGTATTTTTCAGTTCGTTTGCGCCCCCCCCCCCCAAAAAAAACAAAACAAATTTGAGCACCAACCGCCACTGATAGAAAGTGATTTTACGGAAAGAGAAATTAAGGCAATTAAAAGCTTACACCCATCAAATGCACCAGGTAATGACGTTTTTTATGGACTCTGGATTTACTGGTGTTCTTTTTTCAATAATTTGAAAAAAGGCTCTCCTTTGCCAATGCATGAAACAAGGTGCAAGAAATATGTCCTTAACCTACACGGTAAAAGAGATATTTGCAGAACGGACTGCACCAATGTCTATGGCGCATGCGCACCGTAGACAAAGGCGCATTGATGTGTCTTGAGACCCATCACCCGATTGGCTGAAAGGACAGGTGATCCTATTGACCGCCTAGGAGGAGGAGGGAGGAGATGGGAAGAGATGCACAGCCGCCGTAAGGAGACGCACGAGAAGCTGCCCCCCCGGAGGAAAGTGCTGCTCGCTTAAGTGCCCACGGGGAAGGGGGGGTTGTGATTAGCCCGACCGACCCAGGCTGACTAAATCACCTTTCCCTGGAGTTTTTTTGATGGCCCACTACCACTTGTGCATGCATTGATGTGTTTTTTCGGATGAGCCATGTGAGTTATGTTGAGCATGCCCATTCATTTGCAATAACCCCTTAATATGTTTACAGACTAAAAAAAACTCAACTTCTTTATGTTTTTCCAGAGCATCTCTAGCTAATGTATGGGCTTTTTAAAAGTGCCTTTGTGTATGCTTATTAGGGGGCATTTAAAATGAATGGCAAAACACTGCAAAGTACCTACAGCTCCCAGTAATGTACCGTGAATCACGGAATGTGGTCCTAAAGGAGACGTGTTCTAGAGAACAATATAAATACTGCCATTGCTGACATAGCTTCTGGAAAATGCTAGTTGCCCAGCTGTCATGCTTCCTATACTTGTTCCCCTTCAGTGACTCAGAAGATATTAAAGTTACAGGATCAGAATAACAGAGAGGCAACTGCCATTCAGGGGCTGACTGACAACTCATGGGGCCCCCCGGGCAATAGAAGATTATGGGGCCCCTGGGCTTACAGATGACCACCACGCCAGGAGGCAGTGCAGAGGCGGGATAGCTAAAATCTCTGGATTTTCACTTCAAAAGCATGTCGGTTTTGGACAGATGTAAAAAAAAACATAGATTTTTACATACTGTCCCTGGTTTTACTGAGCCTGGCAACCCTGATGGGGCCCCCTAGTGGCATGGGGCCCTCGGGCAATGCCCGAGTGACTCAATGGTCAGTCTGCCCCTGCTGCCATTTCATAAGCAATGGTGGGCTTTGTATTTCTGTTGAGACAGGTTCCTTTAGCTGAACTCCAGGTAAACAGCTAAATACACAAAATAAATAAGGTTACCCTCTTTACCTGCTAAAGGATCTGTTAGGTAGATTCAGTAAGAGTTAGGCCGGCGTATCAGTAGATAAGTCCACCTAACTCAGAATCTACGCCGACTTATGTTTAAGCGTATGCTCAAACAGAGATATGCTTAAACATATCTAAGATAGGACGGCGCAAGCCGTCTTATCTTAGGTTGCAATTTTTCGGATGGCCGCTAGGTGGCGCTTCCATTGCGGTCAGCGTAGAATATGTAAATGAGTTGATACGCCGATTCACGAACGTACGCCCGGCCGCCGCAGTAGTTTTACGCCGCTTCCGTAAGGCATTAGCAGGCCTAAAGTTATTCCACCTATTAGGTGGAATAACAATGTTAAAGTATGGCCGCCGTTCCCGCCGCGAGATTCAAATTTTTTACGTCATTTGCGTAAGTCGTCCGCGAATCGAGATTTACGTCGTTTACGTCCACGTCGAAATCAATAGGCCCGTGCGGCGTACTTAGCCGCAATGCACACTGGGAAATGTAGGCGCCCGGCGCATGCGAAGTAAAAAAAAAACATCAAAAACGTGAGGTCAAGCCTTATTGCCATAAAACACGCCCCACCCCAACACATTTGAATTAGGCGCCCTTACGCCCGCCGATTCAGGCTACGCCGACGTAACTTAGCAGGCAAGTACATTGTGAGTCATGTACTTGCCTCGCTAACTTACGGTGGCCCGGCGTAGCTTAAATTCCTTAAGCTACGCCGCCGCAAAGTTACGTGTCCGTACCTGAATCTACCTATGTGTTTCTGTCCATCCAGTACTGAGATTAATGCAGCCCTGACACACAGCAAGGCTGGAGCCCTAATCTTTCTTTGCTGCAGTTAAGTAACACTTACAGGTCTCCTCCCCCATACCCTGCCTGCGACTGGACAGTAAAACGAGACTTTTGAGCTCATCTTTCTGCTCTCTCCTCCTATCATGTTCTTTGCGCAAAAGCACAACTTGTTAGCTCCTCGTGTTGCTTCTGTCTCTCTCCCTCTTTCAGTCTCAGCTCTGCTGTACAGAGATTGCAAAAGGGCTGATACAAAATCAGTAAGGTACTTACTGTATATAATTAGCATATTTAAAAAAAAAATTGATAATGTATAAATGAATATCGAACTGCATTAATTTGTAATTTTTTTAATATATGCCCGGAGTTCAGCTTCACACATCAAACTCCCATGGCGGAGATGATAACGTAGAGATGTCTGTATGCCATCTAAGACTTCATATAAGAAATCTGCTCCACTAATTCAGCGGCTGCAAAATGTCTTATTTATTCACATACTGAAACGCTCTTATCTCAATAAAATGATTTCACTTTTTTTTCCTGTGTTAAATACGGAATTTATTTAAGGAGATAGATATGTAAATACAGATCCTTTCTCTGCAGCTTGAAGATGGGATTCAAAGGAGTACCATACATTCCCCAATGTCATTTCATCATTAAAAAGCACATGGATTTATGTTTGGGAGGCACCCAATTATATCTTTTTTCCTGCGCGTCTTCAGTACAGCGATTAAAGTCCCTATTTAAGCAAAATTAAAAATAAACCTCCAGCTAGTTTTTCGTTTTCCTGACAACATAATTAGATTGGAAATAATAACTATTCTTTTTAAAGCCAATTTATCAGATCCCTTTTATATTTGATTTCTTTTTTAACTCATCAAACTGAAAAAGGCACCGCGGTGGGCTTGGCTTGCTGCGTTGACTCATAGCACAGATGTCCTGGTTGAAAAACCATTTTAGAATGTTTATTGTTAGGATCAAGAAAAAAAAAGCTGATCGCATTTAATGGCCTTTTAAAGGGGCAGCTGGACAAATCAAATCCGTTTTGGTTTCCTTCAATTATTGTCTGTGTTATATATTTTTGTATGCACATTTTATTTCTTACAAATAACAAAAGTGGGTTTTTGTTGCACTGAATGGGAGGTTCCTGCTTGCAGAAGATCTTGCATAAAGTATGTGCCTTTAAATTACTTGCAATTAGACACATAGGCCCAGATTCTCGTCCAGCGGCGTAATTTTGTGCGGGCGTAACGTATCCGCTTTACGTTACGCCTCTGCAACTTACGCGGGCAAGTGCTGTATTCTCAAAGCACTTGCTCCCTAAGTTGCGGCGGCGTAGCGTAAATTGGCCGGCGTAAGCCCGCCTAATTCAAATTTGAATCAGGGGGGCGTGTTTTATGTAAAACTACTGTGACCCGACGTGATTGACGTTTTTGCGGAACGGCGCATGTGCCGTCCGTGGAATTTCCCAGTGTGGATTGCTCCAAAGTACGGCGCAAGGACGTCATTGGTTTCGACCTGAACATAAATGACGTCCAGCCCAATTCACGGATGACTTACGCAAACGACGTAACTTTTTCAAATTTCGACGCGGGAACGACGGCCATACTTAACATTGGCTGCGCCTCATATAGCAGGGGCAACTATACGCCGGGAAAAGCCTATCGTAACTTTACTGCGTCGGCCGCGCATACGTTCGGAATTCGCGTATCTAGCTAATTTGCATACTCAACGCGGAATTCGACGGAAGCGCCACCTAGCGGTCAAAAAAAAAAATGCAGTTAAGATCCGACGGCGTAAGAGACTTACGCCTGTCGGATCTAATGGATATCTATGCGTAACTGATTCTAAAAATCAGACGCATAGATACGACGGGTCCGATTAGGACTTACGATGGCGTACATGGCGCTGCGCCATCGTAAGTCCTTTCAGAATATGGGCCATACAGCATTTAGTTGCATAGAATTTTTCTAATGACTTTGGGCTAGATTCAGGTAGGGGGACGTAAGTTTGTGCGGGCGTAGCGTATGTTATTTACACTACGCCGCCGCAATTTAGAGAGGCAAGTGCTGTATTCACAAAGCACTTGCCTCCTAAGTTACGGCGGTGTAGCGTAAATGGGCCGGCGTAAGCGCGCCTAATTCAAATGAGCATGAGGGGGGCGTGTTTTATGTAAATGTCTAGTGACCCGACGTGATTAACGTTTTTTACGAACGGTGCATGCGCCGTCCATGGACATATCCCAGTGTGCATTGCTGTTCTGACGTCCATACCTTGCATGGGCTGCGCCACCTAGGGAGCAGCTTTATCTTTACGTAAACGGTGTAACTAATTGCGACGGGCGCACGTACGTTCGTGAATCGGGGTAGATTCAGAGTTACGACGGCGTATCTACTGATACGCCGGCGTAACTGTACCTGAATCTAGCCCTTTATGTGTGTATGCACATTTATTTACATTTTAATGCATACATGAATCTACAGAAACGTATGGCCCCAGACTATAGGTGTGCACAGGGGGTGTGCCAGGTACACCCTAATCACTATGTGTGGTGCCAATTCCCCCTATTTCCCAGGCTCCCCCCCCTTATTGCCCCCCCCCCCCACCACACAGTGCTGCTGGCATTACCTCTCCCCCCGGGTGCTGCGGGTGAATTTCAGAATGGAGAGTGGGGGAAGGGGCTAGTAAATATGTAATTTACCGACCCCTTCCTTTTCTAAATGAACACAGTTAGAGCCGGGTCACACAGGGGCAGCACGACTCTATGCGACGCTATCTGAGCGTGCACCACAATGCGATTTGGGGCGACTTACAAGGCGACTTCAAGTTGCCTCAAGGACAGGCGACTTTACAGTGGCCAATCAAAAAACAATCCGCTCTGTGGGAGGGAGGGGTTTGCCTGAGAAAACTATTTTCTCTTCCTGTATTGTTGCTTCAGTTCAGACAGTGATCCGACTTGTATGCGACTTCCATTGAAATCAATGGGTACAAATCGCCTAGAAGTCGAATTGAAGTAGTACAGGAACCTTTTCTGAAGTCGGAGCGACGGCTCCATTCACTTCCATTTATTTTCTGAACCGGGCAACTTGGGGTGACTTCAAGTCGGATCCCAAGTCGCCCCTGTATGAACCCAGGTCTAAACACACTCACTCACTGTGTCCATTCATAACTAAAGCATAATAAACTGTGTTTACTATGTTTTCATTTGTGAATGAACAGGAAGCCACTCCCATTCATTTACTGAGGAGGTGTTTGATCTTTCGGGTGCACACTCTAATGCAATAGGCTGCGCACACCTATGCCCCAGACACAACTGTGTCTTATTTATTTTCTTTTATACAGCTGTGTGTATGACCCCATTGGTTACTATAGTGCTACATTTAGGTGCACCTCAAAAAAATTGAAAATCATCAAATAGTTAATTTATTTCAGTAATTCAATTCAAAAGGTGAAACTCATATATTTTATAGATTCATTACACACAGAGTGCTACATTTCAAGCATTTCTTTATTTTAATTTTGATGATAATGGCTTACAGCTAAGGAAAACCCAAAATTCTATATCTCAGAAAATTTGAATAGTGTAAACAAGTTCAATATTTTAGACCCATGGTGCCACACTACAAACACCTGTAAAAGATTTCCTGAGCTATTCAATGGTCTCTCAGTCTGGTTCTGTAGGTTACATAATCATGGGGAAGACTGCTGACTTGATAGTTGTCCAGAAGACAGTCATTGACGTCCTCCACAAGAAGGGTAAGTCACAAAAGGTCATTGCTAAAGAAGCTGGCTGTTCAAAGAGTGCTGTATCCAATCCAAGCCAAGCATATTAATGGAAAGTTGAGAGGAAGGAAAACGTGTGGTAGAAAAAGGTGTACAAGCAACAAGGATACCGCAACCATGAGAGGATTGTGAAGTAAAGGCCATAAAGAATTTGGGGGAGATTCAAAAGTGAACTATGGCTGATATCTGTGCTTCAAGAGCCACCACACACAGACGTATCCAGGACATGGGCTACAAATGTTGCACTCTTTGTGTCAAGCCACTCCTGAACCAGAGACAAGTGGGTAGATTCAGAGAGAATTTACGCCGGCGTATCTATAGATATGCCGCATAAATTCAAATCTGCGCCGGCGTATCTTCTTTCTGTATTCAGAAAGCAAGATACGACGACATTAGCCTAAGATACGACTGGCATAAGTATCTTACGCCGTCGTATCTTAGGGTGCATTCTCACGCTGGCCGCTAGGTGGAGCTCCCGTCGTTTTCGGCGTAGATTATGCAAATTACCTAGTTACGCCGATTCACAAACGTACGTGCACCCAGCGGTAGTTTTTTACGTTGTTTGCGTAAGTCGTTTTCGGCGCAACGTTGCTCCTGCTATTAGGTGGCGCAGCCAACGTTAAGTATGGACGTCGTTCCCGCTTCGAAATTTGAATTGTTTGCGTCGTTTGCGTGAGTCGTTCGCGAATAGGGCTGGACATAATTTACGTTCACGTCGAAACCAATGACGTCCTTGCGACGTCATTTGAAGCAATGCACACTGGGATATGTACACGGACGGCGCATGCGCCGTTCGTAAATCACGTCAATCACGTCAGGTCATCACGTATTAGCATAAAACACACCCCCCTTCCACATTTGAATTACGCGGGCTTACGCCGGCCCCATTTACACTACGCCACCGCAACTTACGGAGCAAGTGCTTTGTGAATACTGCACTTGCTCCTGTAAGTTGCGTCGGCGTAGCGTAAATACAATACGCTGCGCCGCCGTAACTAGGCACGCAGGTACCTGAATCTGCCCCAAGGTCAGAAGCTGGCTAAGGAATAAAAGCCTGGACTGTTGCTCAGTGGATGAAAGTAAATGTTGCATTTCATTTGGAAATCAAGGTCCCAGAGTCTGGAGGAGGAGTGGAGAGTAGGGATAAGCCAAACAACCCCCCGGTTCGGTTCGCACCAGAAAGTTTGTGCAAACTTTAGAACCCCATTAAAGTCTATGGGACTCGAATGTTCAAAATCAAAAGTGCTAATTTTAAAGGCTAATATGCAAGTTATTGTCCTAACAAGTGTTTGGGGACCCGGGTCTTGCCCCAGGGGATATGTATCAATGCAAAAAAAGTTTTAAAAACTGCAGTTTTTTGAGGAGCAGTGATTTTAATGATGCTTAAAGTAAAAAAAAGTGAAATATTCCTTTAAACATCGTACCTGCTGGGTGTCTATAGTATGCCTGTGAAGTGGCATGTGTTTCCCGTGTTTAGAACTGTCCCTGCACAAAATGACATTTATATAGGAAAAAAGGTCATTTAAAACTGCTTGCGGCTTTAATGTAATGTCTGGTCCTGTGCAAAGGACACTAAACTGCGAGCACCAGTAACACTGGGCGATTCAAATCAAAGCTGTCACAGCGGATGATCCCCACTCTGTGTGATGATCCGGCTGGCTCTCCTCTTCCTCTCCTCTCTCTGATTCCCTGCACTGGTCAGGCTGTGCTGATGGGCACCGGTGAGGTGAGGCTGCATTAATGGACGCTGGTGAGGCTGCATTGATGGGCACTGATCAGGATGCGCTGATGGGCACTGGTGAGGCTGCAGTGATGGGCACTTATGAGGCTGTGCTGATGGGCACTGGTGAGGCTGCATTGATGGGCACTGATGAGTATAATACACACTTCAAATGTGATTTAAAATGCATGGTTTTCCCTTTTATGACCAAGAAAATTACATAATGCTGTTGGGCTGGTATAATAATGCTTTGGGCCTGGTATGAAACTATTTCCTGGGCTGGTTTTTATTCCCAGTCTGGCCCTGTACAATACAGTATAATTTATTGAAGTCAAACCATAAATATTTATACAATAAAAAATATCAGATATCTGTGTATCCACTTGCTGGAAGAGTAGCAAAAACTATGCTCAGAATGAGTTCTGGGGACACACTATCAATGAAATAAACATTTGGGCTAGATTCAGGTAGCCCTGCGTAACATTGTGCGGGCGTACAAGTTTCGTATTCATAAAGGCGGCGTAACGTATGTGGGCCAACGTAAGCCCGCCTAATTCAAATGGGGATGTTGTGGGCGTGTTTTATTGAAATTTAACATTACCCCGCAAATTTTACGTTTTTTGTGAACGGCGCATGCGCCGTTTGTGAAAGAATCCCAGTGCGCATGCTCGAAATTCCGCCGCAAATCGTCATTGCTTTCGACATGAACGTAAATTACGTCCAGCCCTATTCGCGAACGACTTATGCAAACGACGTAAAAATTTCAAAATTCGACGCGGGAACGAGGTCCATGTTTAACATTGCGTACGCCTCATGGGAAGCAGGAGCAATGTTACGCCGAAAAATCCTTACACAAATGACGTAAAAAAATTCCGCCGGGCGCACGTACGTTTGTGAATCGGCGTATCTAGGTAATTTGCATATTCTACCCTGAAAACGACGGAAGCGCCACTTAGCGGCCAGCGTAAACATGCACCCTTAGGCCCCGTACACACGAGAGGATCTATCCGCTGGTATTTATCCGCAGATTAGTTCCAGCGGATAGATCCTGTGGTGTGTACGGCCCAGCGGATATTTATCCGCGGATATTTTTCGGGCCGATGGATTTCCAGCGGATAAAAATTTCTTAGCATGCTAAGAAATCTATCCGCTGGAATCCTGTCCAGCGGATTGATCCGGTGGTCTGTACAGACTCACCAGATCAATCCGTCCGATCCCCTCCCTCGCATGCGTCGTAATGATTCGACGCATGCGTGGAAAGTCTTTACCTTCCAGTGTCGCGCACGTCTCCGCGTCATCATCGCGGCGGCACGTCACCGCGGATGAATTCCGCGCGGATTTCGATCTGATGGTTAGTACAACCATCAGATCAAAATCCGCCAGAGGTTTTATCCGCGGGAACGGTCCGGAGGACCGTTTCCAGCGGATAATCCTCTCGTGTGTACAAGGCCTAAGATACGACGGTGTAAGAGACTTACGCCAGTCGGATCTTAGCCTAATTTCGGCGGATCTTGCTTTCTGAATACAGAAAGAAGATACGCCGGCGCAGCTTTGAATTTACGTGGCGTATCTATAGATACGCCGGCGTAAATTCTTGCTGAATCCGGCCCAAAATCTAATGCCCCGTACACACCATCACTTTATGTGATGAAAAAAAACGACATTTTCTGTGAAGTAAAAAATTACGTTTTTGAAACTTCAATTTTCAAAGACGAAGTTGCCTACACACCATCGTTTTTCTCACAATTTTCTAGCAAAGCGAGGTTACGTTCACCACGTTTTTCCATTGAAGCTCCCTTCATAACTAGCTTCTGGGCATGCGCGGGTGAAAAAAACGTCGTTTTAAACTAAGTTTTTTGCTACACACGGTCAATTTCTGTGAAGTAAAAGTTGACGTTTTGAAAAACGACACATAAAATTGAAGCATGCTTCAATTTTTTTTGGTCGTTTTTTAGAAGACATAAAACGACGTTTTCCCCCACACACGGTCAATTAAAGTGACGTTTTTAAAAACGTCATTTTTTTTCATCACATAAAGTGATGGTGTGTACGCGGCATAAGAGCTCTTTGTACAATTAAATTGTATATTTTTATTTGTATTCCGTTGTTAAAGATGAAAGGGTTATTCCATTGCTAGTGATGCCTCAATGTCCCAAGATCACCTTTTGCTACTCATTTTCTATGCCGTAATGACCAATGCCTATAGAAAAGTTCATTTTTTGTATGGAACATGTCTTTGGTATTATCATCATTATCCTTTCTATATAGCTGCTTTATCTTGAAGTTCGGAACCACACTTTCTGAGACAGAAATTGGTTTCATCCGGCTTTCATTTCTGACACATTCTTGAACTCTGAGTGCTGTTTAAACACCCCCTGCCTCCTCCATTGCCAGTCAGGTTTTTCATATTATATTTAGTTAACACCAAAAGAATAAGAGAGGAGATTGGAAACTGTCTGCATTCCCTTTCCTTTCAACAGCTAGTGTAGGCATTGACAGGGAAGAATCATCCATCTATGGTATTTATCATATTATGTATAATAATCTATCTATTGTATTCAGTTTTTAATTCCACAAAAATGCTACATCTTTCTAAAATGAACCCGTGAACTCTGTTTTAGTCTGCTGGTAACAGAGATAATTCCTGGAGTAGATGCATTTGTTTTTTCAAGGATACCAGCTGCTTCAATATATACGTAGGGTGCCATTAAAGCCAAAATCAAACGTTTATTATATTGCAGCTTGCTGCTTCTCAGCTGTGATGGCTGCATTCATTTCCCTATTTTAGACTTCCTTTCTTTTATTTTCACCTGGTGATCCAGCAATTAAGTCTGTTTTTCAACATTCCCAACATTTTCAGATAGGAACGAGGGACACCTAATAACAAAAGCATGTAAGCATAGGACACACCCCCTGCCACACCCCCTTAACCGATTGCCCACTGGACACTTCTACCCCCTTCCTAACCCGGCCAATTTTTAGTGCCTTCACACTTTGAATGACACTGTACCCATATTAAACGTTTGTCCTTTTTTTTTTTTACACATATATAGCCGGATTCAGGTAGGGCGGCGTATGTTTAAGCCGGCGTAACGCATCCCATTTGCACTACGCCGACGTAACATAGTGAGGCAAGTACAGTATTCACAAAGCACTTGCTCCGTAAGTTACATCGGCGTAGAGCAAATGGGCCGGCGTAACCCCGCCTAATTCAAAGTAGGCATGTAGTGGGCGGGTTACATTTAAATTAACCGTGACCCCATGTAAATGAGGGCCGTTCGTACGGCGCATGCTCAGAATCACGTTGCAAATACTCCCTACGTAACGACGTTGGCTCAATGCTTTTGACGTGAACGTAACCTACGCCCATCCCCATTCACGTACGCTTACGCAAACGACGTAAAATACGGCGGCTGTTCCGTCGTCCATACCTTGCATGGGCTGCGCCATCTTTTTGGTGGTTTATCTTTACGCCGGCGTATGTCTTACGTAAACGGCGTATCTTACTGCGACGGGCGTACGTACGTGAATCGGCGTATCTTGCTCGTATACATATTCGACGCGTAAATCCACGTACACGCCCCTAGCGGCCAGCGTAAATATGCACATAAGATACAACGGCGAAGGAGACTTACGTCGGTCGTATCTTGGCCAAATTTAAGCGTATCTGGTTTCCAGAATACGCTTAAATATACGACGGCGCGCATTCGGACTTATGACGACGTATCTACTGATACGCCGTCGTAAGTCTTTCTGAATCCGGCTAATAGAGCTTTCTTCTGGTGGTATTTAATCACCACTAGGTTTTTTATTTAGAATTTTTTTTACATTTTGTAAAAAAAAATTTTTTTCTTAATTTCTGTTATAAAATTTTGCAAATTTGTAAGTGGGAGAAATATACATAAAAAAAGATTAGTTAAAACCACAAGTTTTTGCTCCTTACTCTATTTTTACCACTGCTATTCCTTTATATTGGCTTTTGAAATTTACGAAATGCAGCAATTTACAAATTGGATGAAAGGTTTAGCACTGGGAAACAGTTTTTGAACGATAAATAGTAAATTTTGTATACAACTATATAGATCAGACCCAGTGGTGGCCCATACTCAGAGGGCGCACGGGCACCGCCCCCCGCATCCATGCGTCCAGCCCCCTGATCTACATTTCAGGGTCGCCGGACTATGGATTCCGATGTTTTTTTTTAAGCACTTGATTAGAGACAGAGGCTCTAATAGGCTTTAAAAAAGGGTAGGCTCATGGCGCAGAGCACTGCGCCTGAAGTCCACCCAGTTGTGTGACACTAGCGAATTAATATTTGCTACTTTCACACTAAATCTCCTCCCCGTCAATCAGGAAGCGGGTCTGAAGGCTGTTTCCCAATTGGGAAGAGCAGAGAGGAGACACATGCCAGAAGCTGCTCCAGGAGAGGACACTGGAGCCACTTTCCCTGAGCCACCGGACCGGGGCGACTGCGCTGGAAGATGGCCGCACTCTGAATCAGCTCCACTTCTCGGCCCAGCGCACTCCATAAGGACTACAGGTCTCACTGCCCACCCCCAAACCTCACCACGGCGGCATCAAGACACCTGCCCGTCTCACACTGGAGGACACCGGAGCCTGCCACCCCCCACCGCAATGGGGTATAGACCGACCGGCAGACAGTGGAGGGGGTTGCTGGGGGTGTTAGTGTCGCACCCATAGGTGTGCACCCTAAAGCTCAAACACGTGTGTGTGTGTGTGTGTGTGTGTGTGTGTGTATATATATATATATATATATATATATGTTCTTTGAGGCTGGGCATGTACCCATCCTGCCCACTCAAACTTAATTGCAGTACTAGAAGAAAGCAAGAAGGCAGGGTCCATCTTGGGGATGTTCCTGAAGTCTTCCTAAGAGCTGGGAGTTCCTGAAACTGCTGGGGAAGAGGTAGGGGGGTGAGATTTGTCCTAAAATGTGCATTTAATTCAAGACAATTGGTAACTATGGGTGATTAGGGTGTGCCCAGGCACACCTGGCACACCCTGTGCGCACGCCTATGGTCGCACTGATTGTTCTGTTCCCACATGAAGGCGATTGAAGGTATAACTGATAATAGCTGTGTGACTTCTTACCTTCGTATCCAAGCAGTGGGGCAGACAGGACCGGCAGATGTTCAGGTTAGATGGATCCAGACTCAGACATGAAGATGAAATCAGCGTGGGTTTATTCAATCCAGATAAGACAACAAACGGTGATACAATACTGTTCTGTAGTAGTGGTATCAATGCTGACTTGTTAGAATATGTCCTGAGGCTAGCTGCTGTGGCTGCAGAGCTGCTGCTGAGCTGCTGCTAACTACTGCTGACTTCTGCTGACTTCTGCGTGGTCAAAAACTGATGCCTTCACTCGAGCCCAAAAATGTGGAGTGTCTAGTCACACAGCCATGAGGAGATACTGAAAATGGCTGCTCCCAGTGAAGAGACCTGCCCAGCAAGAGTCCACGCCTCCGAATAGAAAAAACTTTACTAACAAGAACAGGGACGTGTGGCATGCAAATTCTGGCCAGCAGATGGCAGCAGTGAAAGAAATGCATGAAAACAAACATGTAGAAATAAAGATTAATAATGTAATGTACAAATAACTATAAGGAGAACAGCACACTCCCCGTCTGAAATTTACGTAAGGAGATTTCACTATGACGAATGTCCATAAAAATATAATACAACCTGTAACAAAGAACATGTGAAATGCAATAAACATGACATAGTGGGTTGGCTGACCCATAGCGGGTAAAGCTGTGAAGTTCGAGTTCAGTCCTTTTTCATCCTTCAGGAACGTTCTCGATGGGTAATATTAGAATGAGTTCGTTAATCGGCCTTGCAAAAGTTTTAAGCTCACCCTTCCTGAAGATCTTCAG
This sequence comes from Rana temporaria, assembly GCF_905171775.1. NCBI lineage: Eukaryota > Metazoa > Chordata > Amphibia > Anura > Ranidae > Rana > Rana temporaria. The sequence goes on from NC_053491.1 coordinate 324,372,777, forward strand.
CTCCACCTTTCGGACCTTGCCATCCTTGCTCGGAAGAACCTTTGTAATTAGTCCCATAGGCCAGGTGATCCTTTCGGTTTGTTGCTCCTTCATTAATACAAGGTCTCCTTCTTTCAAGTTTGGTTTTTGATGTTGCCATTTCCTCCTTCCTTGAAGAATATTGAGATACTCTTTACGCCATCTGTTCCAGAAGTAATCTGCCAGGTGTTGTACACGTTTCCAGTGTTTTTGGTAGATATTCCCATGGGTAAATTCTCCACTAGGCGTGAGCATATTGTCCGTTTTTTGGGTAAGTAGAATAGCCGGAGACAGTATGGCTGGTGTTTCAGGATCCATAGATACTGGCACAAGGGGTCTTGAATTGATGATAGCTGAAACTTCAGCGAGAAGAGTGACGAGAGTCTCGTGCGTAAGTCTTGAAGAGTTTACATCCATCAACATAGAATTTAAGATGTTGCGTGAGATTCCGATCATTCTCTCCCAGGAACCCCCCATGTGGGAACTATGAGGAGGATTAAAAATCCAGGTGCAACCTTTCTCCGCCAACTGATCTTGGATAGGCTTAGTGTCGATGTTCAGTTCTCTACAGGCGCCGATGAAGTTACTTCCCTGGTCTGACCTCAACTGTTTCACTGGTCCTCTGATGGCGAAGAACCGTCTTAAGGCATTAATGAGGCTGGATGTGTCCATAGATTCTATCACCTCTATATGAACGGCTCGCACACTCATGCAAGTAAATAGCACAGCCCAACGTTTACTGTTTGCGTGACCACCACGGGTTCTACGTGCGGACACCATCCATGGTCCAAAGACGTCTAGGCCAGTGTAGGTGAAGGGCGGCTCTGTGCATAGTCTATCCGCGGGCAAGTCGGCCATTTGTTGGTGTAGCTGTTTTCCTCTGGCTTTACGACAGTGCACACAGTCATGCAGTAGTTGGGCTACACGTTTCTTCATACCTATAATCCAAAGACCCGCAGACCTTAACTTGCCCTCAGTGATTTGTCTGCCCTGGTGTTCAGTCTTTTTGTGGTAATGTCGGATCAGCAACGTGGTGATATGATGTTTGCTGGGAATAATGACAGGATTTTGCTCCGCAACTCCTAGGTGGGCTTGATTCAAACGACCACCAACTCTGAGCAGGCCAAAAGTGTCCATAATTGGATTTAAGTTAGCAAGAGGTCTTTTTATAGGAATCTGCTGACTGTTGTTCAAGCACTTCCATTCTACGTTAAATTCCTGCTGCTGGACATGACGTATTATGAGAGACTCGCTATGAGAAATGTCCTCAGCAGAGAATGGTTTATGACAGATGTGCCAACCGTGACAATCTTTATCTTCTTGAGTGTTGTGATAACATCTGGCGATGTGCACTAACCTTGCAATGGTTCTGACAAGTCTCATCCAACTGGAGAAATGTTCAAAACGATGACAGTCGAGCCTGGAGGTCTGCTTTGTTTCAGTGACTAATGCGCTAACTTCGGCGCGGATTTCTGGATCATTATCCGGATCCTGGATGCTGTAAACTTCCTGTTCACATTTGTCTGCCCGTCCTAGCAGAAACTCTGGGCCTGTAAGCCAAGTAGATTTAGCAAAGGAACCCACAGACGTAGGCCTGGTGGCGTGATCTGCTGGATTAAGTTCGGATGGTACATAGTGCCATTGTTCGGGTTTGGATGACCTCCTGATTCTCTCAATGCGGTTACTGACGTACACATAAAATCGTTTTTTCTGATTGTAGATGTAACCTAAAACTACCTTACTGTCCGTATAATACTGGACTTCGTCTACGTCGACATCCAATTCTTGTTGAATGAAGTCTGCGATTTCCACCGCTAACACGGTCCCACAGAGTTCGAGTCTGGGAATAGTATGATCAGGCTTGGGGGCTAACTTAGCCTTACCAAAGACGAACCCGATGTGACTCTGAATGTTGGCGTCTGTCACCTTCAGATAGGCAACCGCTGCTATGGCCTCCGTGGAGGCGTCCGAGAACACGTGGAGTTCCTTCTTTACGCTGGAGGCAAGTGAGGTTTTAACATAGCATCTTGGGATGCGGATCTGGTCCAAAGCACACAAAGATTGTTTCCAGGCTTCCCATTTTTGCTCTTTGTCAGAAGTCAGAGGGGTATCCCAATCATTGATGGTTTCTGAAAGCTGTCTCAGTAGGGATTTGCCCTGTATAGTGATGGGTGCTACAAATCCCAGCGGATCGAATAGGCTGTTTACCACTGATAGGACGCCACGTTTCGTGAACGGCTTGTCTGCGCAGCTTATTTGAAACCCAAAGGAGTCGGCTGAGAGATCCCATCTGAGGCCCAAGCTCCTTTGAACAGGTGGACTGTCCAGTCCCAGGTTAATGTCCTTGAATCCAGGTGCATGATCACCCGACTCAAAGGCCTGCATTACGGCCAGGCTGTTTGAAGCAATTTTGTGTAGTCTAAGTTTAGCTTGGTACAGCATGCTTTGAGTTCTTTTGAGCAGATCGATAGCCGCTTCCTCAGTTGGTAGTGATTTGAGTCCATCGTCTACGTAAAAGTCTTTCTCTACAAAGTCTCTGGCGTCTGTACCGTACTTTGATTCTCCCTCTAACGCAGTTCTCCGAAGGCCGTACGTTGCTACGGCAGGTGAAGGGCTATTTCCAAATACGTGTACCCTCATTCGGTACTCCACCACTTCTGCGTTAGTGTCGTTGTTTTTGTGCCACAGGAACCTGAGGAAATCCCGGTGGTCCTCCCTGACTACGAAACAATGGAACATCTGTTCGATGTCAGCGGTGATGGCGACAAGCTCCTTCCTGAACCTCATCAGCACTCCCACTAGGTTATTCGTCAGATTAGGACCTGTGAGGAGGACATCGTTAAGGGATACGCCTTGATGTTTGGCGCTCGAATCGAAAACGACCCTAATTTGATTAGGTTTCCGTGGATGATACACTCCGAATGAAGGCAGGTACCAGCACTCTTCGCTCTTTCTTAGGGGTGGAGCTGGTTCTGCGTGGTTGTTACGGAATATTTTGTCCATAAAGGCGACGATGTGTTCTCTCATCTCAGGCTTGCTGTTCATGGTACGCTGAAGAGAGTTAAATCTGGATCGCGCTTGCTCCCGATTGTCCGGGAGCCTTACCCTGGTGGTTCGGAAGGGTAATGGAGAAACCCAGTGATTGGTTTCATCTTTAAAGAACTCACTGTCCATTATCTTAATGAACTCTCTGTCTTCTATTGATAAGGCTACCTTATCATCATCCTTGGTTGTGCGAAAGACTGATCTCCCCAAGTCGTCAGCAAAGAGGGGAGAAATTATGTCAGGTGGTTGTACGAGGTCTGGAGACTTCTCTTTCACTTCATAGTGATGAGGACACGGCTTAATGCAAGTTGTGCGTCCGTCTCCACGCACGTACGTTTTGAAGGAGTCGATTTCTGGTTGATCCAGGCATACGTTTCCTATGACTACCCATCCCAGGTCCAGCCTCTGGGCATATGGTGCGTAGTCGGGACCATTACACTGTTGGCGCACCTTGTGCACCCTTAGATTGTCTCTGCCAAGCAGGAGTAGAATCTCAGCATTGTTGTCCATAGGTGGGATAACGTTGGCTAGGTGCCTTAGGTGCGGTTGGTGAAACGCAGCTTCTGGGGTAGGAATCTCATCCCTATGGTTGGGTATTTGATCGCATTCAATCAGTGTTGGTAGGGGTATTTCGGTATTCCCACTGATGGGGGAAGCAATGAATCCTTGCGCCCTCCTGCCGCTAGTCTCAATGCGGCCTGAGCAGGTGTTTAAGATGTAGGGTTCTGATGGTCCCTTTATCCCGAAGGCTTCAAAGAATTTAGGTCCTGCTAGGGACCGGTTGCTTTGGTCATCGATGATGGCATACATTTTTACTGCCTTTTCTGGTAGTCCCTCTGGATAGACCTTGATTAGGCATATTCGGGCACAACATTTCTCACCCTGGCCCTCGCCACATACTTCCAAACATGAGCAGGAAACAGCGGCGGCTGCGTTAGCGTGGTTCTGGGGCTCCCCGCCATGACTTGGAGCGGGACTGGTGGCGACGGCAGCTGGTGAGTCTCTGTGCAGTGGAACTGGGTGCATAGCCGAGGCATGTCTTTCACTATGACACTCCTCACACTTGATGATGGATTTACAGTCCTTAGCCATGTGCTCCAATGAAGCGCAGCATCTGAAACATACCCCAAGCTCGTTGAGGAACTTCTTGCGCTCCTGTATGGGTTTGGATCTAAACCCTCTGCATTTGTTCAGTGAGTGTGGTTTTTTATGAATGGGACATTCACGATTGAAGGACTTGTCTCCTGATGAGGTATTGTACTGTTTACCCGTGGGTGCTGCATAAGATGGTAGGTTAGTCTTTCTAACACTCACGCTGCTCTTAAAGTCTCTGTGTTTATGCATGGCACTCTCATACCTTGGTGATGGTGTCGCTGGAGCTGTAGTGTTGAACTCCAGGAAATCGAGGCTGGGGTCATTCCTCATCTGGGACTGTTCTTCAATGAATCTGCAGAAATGAATAAATGGGGGAAAGGTGATGTCATGCACCCTTTTGTACCTTGAGACGGATGCCGCCCACTTTTCTTGCAGGCTGTATGGTAATTTCACGACAATTGGGTTCACTCCATGGGCTGTATCCAGGTAGCATAGCCCGATCAGACGAGGGTCTCTTTTGGCAAGCTCTAGTTCCATGAGCAGGTCACTCAAATCCTGAAGCTTATGGACGTCCTTAAGATTGATCTTTGGAATGTTCTGCAATCTCTTAAATAGGGCCTTCTCTATAGCTTCTGCACTGCCAAAGGTACGTTCGAGTCTCTGCCAGGCGGCAGCGAGACCTGCTTCTGCTTGTCCCACATAGACAGTTCTGAGGCTCTTGATGCGATTTGTGGAGCTTGGACCCAGCCATGAGATCATGAGGTTGAGCTCCTTCTCTGCGTCTAGTTTGAGGTTGGCAATGGTGGCCTTGAAAGTTGCCTTCCAAGCTCTGTAGCTCTCTGCACGGTCGTCAAATTTTGAGAGACTTGTGTTAATTAGCTCTCTGCTCGCCATAATCCTGGCCAACTCAGACATATCTGATTTCTCACTGCTTGTTGCCACGACAACCTGTGGTGCCGCCGGGGCGTGTAGGCTTTGCGGCGTGAAAGGGTGAGATGCATCCAGGTAGAATGATGCTGCTGCAGGGTTGAGCTGTGATCTAGTCTCTGTAGATCGTGAGGACTGCTGCTTGAGCTGTGGAGGTAGGCCAGGAAACGCCTGATGGCCCTTTTTGTAGTTTCGTAATAACTGTCCTTGAGAGGGCACATCTGGGTGAACACCATCAGATTTCTCGGGTGCTGTAAGTGACACTGGCACTGTAGGTGGAGATGACTTTGAGGTTTCGGCGTTGTCAGCTTGGACGGTACTGCATACTGGGGGTGATGCAGATAATTGTTTCAGTACATAGTCGCTGGTGCGGTAAGCTGAATCTTCTACCTCCTGTGGTAGCGAGCAGACTGGATCAAGACCTTGGCTTAATGCTTGCTCAAGTAGTCTTACTTTAGCTAATGCAACTTCCTCTTCCATCTCTGATTCAAGAATCTTTATTCGAGCCTCTGCTTCTGCGTCTGCCCTCTTGGCCTCTGCTTCTGCCCTCTTGGCCTCTGCTTCTGCGTCTGCCCTCTTGGCCTCTGCTTCTGCGTCTGCCCTCTTGGCCTCTGCTCTTGCCAGAGCTTCTTTTTCAGTGAAGGAACGTCTGACTTTGGATTGCTCTGCATTTATGCGGGCCTCTAGTAGTCTGTCGCTTAGGGTTGAGCTTCTTGAGCACGATGATCTGTATGACCGAGAGGAATGTTTGGATGAATTTGATCTGTGTGATCTAGTTTCTTGCAAATGGGAGATGCAGAGTTCCGCTTTATCTTTAGCAAGCAGCACCATGGTGTCTCTTTGAATGTCTATAGATTCTGCCTTGCTCAATTCTGAAAGGGCTTCATCATTATTAACGTTTTTTAGAAAGGTTATATACCTTGTGAACAGTCTCTTGTATGCTTCATGAGCTGTGTTCAGCCGCCTGATGCCAACTTGTAAGCTTGAGGTATCACCAGAGGATTTAAGTCCTGACATGAGGGAGGAAACTCGCTCCCATAGCTCTTCCAGGTTATCGCATAGCTCATCTTTTGTGGTTTGATAGTTTTCCCTGACCTTTATTGTCGGTTTGAGGGAGCGTCTTGGTCGCACGACTTGGTCTGCTGGAAGTGTGGGTTCTGCTTCCTGTACTTCTTGGTGATCAGTATCAGGCTGCATTAGCTCTGTTTCATCACTGGGGAACTGTGCAAGGTCCTTTTTGTCCATTTTGATTTAAGGTGCGCTGTCTCTTTAAGAAAATAAACTTTTGAATTGGGGGCTGAAAATTGCAGTGTGGCTGCGCTGGGGCACTCTGGCAAGGTTCCTCAGGTGTTTTAAGTGATTTGCGGGGGTTTAGGTTAGAGAGGGACCCCGTGTGCGTTAACAGTTCTGCTATGCGAGCAAAGGTTGATATGGGTTATATAAAACGGCTTGATGAGTTGTGGAGGGCTTTCAGGCAACAGTAAAGATACTGTGGACATGCGGGGCTTGCCCTGAGACTTGTGGAACATGCACTGTAGCTGGGCAGATTCGCTGCAGATAGGCCTGTTGCAGGGCGATTCCTTAGTGTGGTAACTCTGAGGGAATCTGTGACTGGGGTGTGGACATTAAGGCAGTTTTTGACTGTTCTGTTCCCACATGAAGGCGATTGAAGGTATAACTGATAATAGCTGTGTGACTTCTTACCTTCGTATCCAAGCAGTGGGGCAGACAGGACCGGCAGATGTTCAGGTTAGATGGATCCAGACTCAGACATGAAGATGAAATCAGCGTGGGTTTATTCAATCCAGATAAGACAACAAACGGTGATACAATACTGTTCTGTAGTAGTGGTATCAATGCTGACTTGTTAGAATATGTCCTGAGGCTAGCTGCTGTGGCTGCAGAGCTGCTGCTGAGCTGCTGCTAACTACTGCTGACTTCTGCTGACTTCTGCGTGGTCAAAAACTGATGCCTTCACTCGAGCCCAAAAATGTGGAGTGTCTAGTCACACAGCCATGAGGAGATACTGAAAATGGCTGCTCCCAGTGAAGAGACCTGCCCAGCAAGAGTCCACGCCTCCGAATAGAAAAAACTTTACTAACAAGAACAGGGACGTGTGGCATGCAAATTCTGGCCAGCAGATGGCAGCAGTGAAAGAAATGCATGAAAACAAACATGTAGAAATAAAGATTAATAATGTAATGTACAAATAACTATAAGGAGAACAGCACACTGATGCTTGCCCGAGGTGGGGGATTGTACTAGTGCAGCTTCGCCGGCCGCCCGGGAGAGTTGGTTGCCATCCCCCCAAAAAACAAAAAAAACTCCAGCCGCCACTGATCAAATCAAAATGAGGAACCAATTAAGGGAGGAAAGAGGGACAGAGGGACTTTACTCCAAATTAAGGACAGTCCCTCGAAATCAGGGACAATTGGGAGCTATGAAATAAACTGTTCTGCAGATGTAGCAGTTACAGGGTTGAGACAAACTATTTCCATTCGACTGAGGTGCTTACAATAGTCAGCTTTTATTTATTTATGTAAAACCTTTACACCCTGGTTACACCGACTGCAACATCGAAATCGTGCTACTTCACTTGAAGTATCATGATTTCAAAGTAGCATTTCAGTGCTACTTCAGGTGAAACTTGGAAGACGTCTGTGCGACTTCATGCACAGATGTCTATGCAAGTCCCACCTGAACTTGCAAAAAGTAGTGCAGGAACTACTTTCAAAATCAGTGCGACTTGTCATGCGATTTGAAACTGTCAAATGTGTGACCAGAGGCTTATCCCAAAAGGATTTATTTTTTTGCTGTAACTGCTTATACTGTGCAGTGTTAGTTAGAGTTCAATTTAAATTTGTTGGTGTATCTAAATCTGCTAGGGCATTTAACATTCACCTGTGCCCAGATTGTCAATGCTGCTTTCCAAAGGTGCCCCTGCACTCCTTCATCTAGAGTGGGGGCACTCTAATACAGGAGGTGTGTTACTGGCCAGATCACCAGGTGAAAACTAATGCAGACACTACAGCTAGGTTCACAGGGTTCAATGTAAATTGCGGCCCGAAATCGCAAAAAGTAGTACAGGAACTACTTTTTGACATCGGTGCAGCGCCGCAGATGCGGCGTCGCACCGATTAGGACAGTGCCATTGCCGACAACCGCCGATTTGAGATGCGATTTGACATGTCAAATCGCATCTCAAATCGTTCCAAATTGTACCCAGTGTGAACCAGGGCTACATCTAATGATTGGTATGCTATAATATATGACATTTTTGGTTTTGGGTTTAATACCACTTAAAAGCTGAACTCCAGCTTTTGATATACTGTACTTTACATAGTTTCTTTGGCCCACCTTGGCCCAAACGATCTACAGTGCCATGAAAAAGTATTCATACCCTTGGAATTTTCTACATTTTGTCCTGTTACAACCAAAAACGTAAATGCATTTTATTGGGATAGACCAACACAAAGTGACACATAATTGTGAAGTGAAAGGAAAATTATAGATGGTTTTCAAACATTTTTTACAAATAAATATGTGAAAAGTGTGGCGTGCATTTGTATTCTGCCCCCCGAGTCAATACTTTGTAGAACCACCTTTTGCTGCAATTACAGCTGCAAGTCTTTTTGAGTATGTATCCCCAGAGAGTGACATTTTTGCCCATTCTACTTGCAAAATAGCTCAAGCTCTGTCAGGTTGGATGGAGAGCATCTATGAATAGAAATTTTCAAGTCTTACCACAGATTCTCAATTGGATTTGGGTCTGGACTTTGACTGGGCCATTCTAACACATGAATATGCTGTGATCTAAACCCTTCCATTGTAGCTCTGGCTGTATGTTTAGGGTCGTTGTCCTGCTGAAAGGTGAACCTCCACCCCAGTCTCAAGTATTTTGCAGGTTTTCTTCTAAGATTGCCCTGTATTTGGCTCCATTCATCTTCCCATCACCTCTGACCAGCTTACCTGTCCCTGTTGAAGAAAAGCATCCCCACAACATGATACTGCCACCACCATGTTTCACGGTGGGGATGGTGTGTGCTCGTGATGTGTTGTGTTAGTTTTCCACCACACATAGCGTTTTGCTTTTAGGCCAAAAAGTAACATTACGGTGCTGCCACCACCATGTTTCACGGTGATGTGCAGTGTTAGTTTTCCACCACACAAAACGTTTTACTTTTAGGACAAAAAGTTCATTTTTGGTCTCATCTGACCAGAGCACCTTCTTCCATATGTTTGCTTTGTCCCCCACATAGCTTCTTACAAAATGGCTTTCTTTCAACAATGGCTTTTTTCTTGCCACTCTTCCATAAAGGCCAGATTTGTGCACGACTAATAGTTGTCCTATGGACAGGTTCTCCCACCTGAGCTGTGGATCTCTGGAGCTCCTCCAGAGTTGCCATGGGCCTCTTGGCTGCTTCTCTGATGATGATGAATGTTCTCCTTGCCCGGCCTGTCAGTTTAAGTGGATGGCCATGTCTTGGTAGGTTTGCAGTTGTGCCATACTCTTTCCATTTCAGATGATAGATTGAACAGTGCTCTGTGAGATGTTCAAAGCTTGGGATATTTTTTTATAACCTAACCCTGCTTTAACTGCTTGCCGACCAGCCGTCGGTCGGCTCTGCTGGGCGAGATCACGTAGCTATACGTCACCTCGCCGAGCAGCCAATAGGGGCCCCCCGCTCGCCTCTGCGCCGACGCGTATGCCCGGCGGTCGCGATCACCGCCGGGGGGAACCGGGATCGCTCGTTACAGAGCGAGAATCGGGAGCTGTGTGTGTAAACACACAGCTCCCGATCCTGTCACTGGGGGAAATTACCTATCGTCTGTTCATACAGCGATTTGTCATTTCCCCATGTCAGTCCACCCCCCCTTCAGTTAGAACACACCCAGGGAACATACTTAACCCCTTCCTTGCCCCCTAGTGTTAACCCCTTCACTGCCAGTGGCATTTTTATAGTAATCAATACATTTTTATTGCACTGATCGCTATAAAAATGCCAATGGTCTCAAAAATGTGTCAAAAGTGTCCGAAGTGTCAGCCATAATGTCGCAGTACCGATAAAAATCAGTGATCGTCGCCATTACTAGTAAAAAAAAAATATTAAGAAAAATGCCATAAAACTAACCCCTATTTTGTAAACGCTATAACTTTTGCGCAAACCAATCAATAAACGCTTATTGCGATTTTTTTTTTACGAAAAATATGTAGACAAATACGTATCAGCCTAAACAGGAAAAAAATAGTTTTTTTATATATATATTTTGGGGGATATTTATTATAGCAAAAAGTAAAAAATATTCATTTTTTTCAAAATTGTCGCTTTATTTGTGTTTATAGCGCAAAAACTAAAAACTGCAGAGGTGATCAAATACCACCAAAAGAAAGCTCTATTTGTGGGAAAAGAAGGACGCCAATTTTGTTTGGGAGCCACGTCGCACGACCGCGCAATTGTCAGTTAAAGCGACTTAGTGCTGAATCGCAAGAAGTGGCCTGGTCTTTGACCAGCAATATGGTCCGGGGGTTAAGTGGTTAATCTTCTCCAGAACTTTATCCCTGACTTGTCTGGTGCATTCCTTAGCCTTCATAATGCTGTTTGTTCACTGAGTTTTGATCAAAAATGTAACATCTAAAGGCTATCATGATTGTATTGCTCTCAGTCATATGAACCGATAAAATTCTTTATCAGTTTTGACCTGTCCAACATTGACCTTTATTTATTAGGTCTAGTCTCTCCTTATCAGCATTCACATAGCAAATTTGTGTTAAGTGTGTGGCTGGTGAGCAGTGGAGGATGACAATTTGAAATGAAACCAGGCTACATACACGGGGCCAGATTCTCAGAAGAGTTACGACGGTGTATCTCAGGAAACACCGTTGTATCTCTGTTTCTGAGCCCGGGTATCTATGCGAATGATTCCTAGAATCATTTTCGCATAGATACGGCCAAGATCCGACAGGTCACTTACACCGTCGGATCTTAGATGTAATGCAACGGCGGCCTGATACGCCGATTCCCGAACAAATTTGCGTCGCGTACTCGTCGTTTCCGTAAGCGTAAGGTTACCCCTGCTATATGAGGGGTAACCTTACGCCAGTCCGCCGTATGCCATGTTAAGTATGGCGTCGGGTCCGCGTCGTCTTTTTCCGTCGGTTACGTTGTTTTCCTAAGTCGTTCTTGAATACGACTTTACGTCAATGACGCACACGTCGGCGTCCTTGACGTTTTCCGTCGTGAGCTGGAGCATGCGCATAGGCTATTTTTCAGCCCGGCGCATGCGCAGTTCAATCGGCACGGGGGCACGCTTAATTTGAATACAAGCCGCCACCTTTGAATTGCGCGGCCATACGCCGGGCCAATTACACTACGCCACCGCAAATTACGGAGCAAGTGCTTGGAGAATACGGCACTTGCTCCAGTAAGTTGCGGCGGCGTGGTGTAAATGGCTTACGCTACGCCGCTGCAGATTCTACGAGAATCTGGCCCACTGTTAGTAGAAAACAAAAAATATCTGTTACCGTCCAAACCCTCAAACCCCTTCCACCTTCAGGTATTCAGATGCTGGCCCAGGAATCTGTTAATGCTCTATACAAAAACGTTCTGCCTGCCCTCTGATGATGGAACGTCAAAGTAAAACGTTATTAGTCTAATCCAGCATATCCCCACTCAAAGACCATCCCCTAACACATTTTGCAAAAAGCTTGAGAGTAGATAGAGTAGAGAGAGAAATAACTTGTTAGAATAACACACCAAACTGAGCATGTGCAGAGTGACTCCAAAGGGGATCAGGAGATGGCTAGGGGGCAGTGGAAGAAGGGGATGATCAGAGAAGACAGGATCACGCAGCCTTTTTACACAATGTGGGGGATTGACCCCTTAGGTTCCACAGTAAGTATAACAAGCATGCTTTACTGTATATCTATCAGTGACATGGCAGGGGGGGGGGCGCCTCCCCCTGGGTGCCACACACTGCGGGGGGGTGTCAGGTCGGCACCCGCGAGTGAAGTGGGGGCCGCGGGGCGGCTCAGGCAGTACAGAGGCGCGGCGTCAGGGCAGCCAGGGAGAGCCAATCTGTGACCGTGTGCTGGGGTGCCCGGGCCCTGAGCCATCCGGAGTGGCATCCTAAGCCTCCAGAGGCGGCCGAGCGGTGTGAAAGAAAGAAGACAGACACTCTCTCTCCTCCTATACCACAGGAGGAGAGAGAGAAAGTGAGCAGCGCTGAACAGAGAAACTGCTGGAATTGACCAGCAGGTGATTGGTTGCTTGGTCAATCATTATCTTGTTAATATGTTAATATGAAAAATAACTCCAGCAGTTCCCGCGCTGCTGTGTCTCTCCCTCTGGCAGAATAATTAAGGTAGGAAAGTGGGGGCTGTCTATGTAACATGCAGGGGTGCAGGATGATGTGTGAAGGGGTGCAGGGTACTGTGTGAAGGGGTCCAGAGGTGCAGGGTGCTGTGTGAAGGGGTCCAGAGGTGCTGTGCCAAGGGGTCCAGAGCTGCAGGGTGCAGGGTGCTGTGTGAAGGGGTCCAGAGGTTCAGGGTGCTGTGTCAAGAGGTCCAGAGGTGCAGGGTGCTGTGTGAAGGGGTCCAGAGGTGCAGGGTGCTGTGTGAAGGGGTCCAGAGGTTCGGGGTGCTGTGTAAAAGGGTCCAGAGATGCAGGGTGCTGTGTAAAAGGGTCCAGAGGTGCATGGTGCTGTGTAATGTAAAGGGTTCCGGAGGTGCAGGGTGCTGTGTAAAGGGGTCCAGAGGTGCAGGGTGCTGTGTAAAGGGGTCCAGAGGTGCATGATGCTGTGTAATGTAAAGGGGTCCAGAGGTGCAGGGTGCTGTGTAATGTAAAGGGGTCCAGAGGTGCAGGATGCTGTGTGAAGGGATCCAGAGGTTCAGGGTGCTGTGTGAAGGGGTCCAGAGGTGCAGGGTGCTGTGTAAAGGTGTCCAGAAGTGCAGGGTGCTGTGTAAAGGGGTCCAGAAGTGCAGGGTGCTGTGTAAAGGTGTCCAGAAATGCAGGGTGTTGTGTAAAGGGGTCCAGAAGTGCAGGGTGCTGTGTAAAGGGGTCCAGAAGTGCAGGGTGCTGTGTAAAGGGGTCCAGAAGTGCAGGGTGCTGTGTAAAGGGGTCCAGAGGTGCAGGGTGCTATATAAAGGGGTCCAGAGGTGCATTAGTGGAGAGGGGGTACACAGTAGTGGCAAATAGATATTGGGGGATGAAGAGGTATGCAGGGGGCACAGTGGGGTGTTTTTTACATTTTAAGATTGGGGGTGGCAGATATAGGATCCGCCCGGGTGCCAAATGCTCTAGGTACGCCCCTGCTGCATATACAGACTGATTTTACTGTTGTGGGTTAAATAACACTTTAAATGTTTTTACTGCAAATCCACATTACAGAAAAACTACAATCACCTCTTTCTTCATATTTAACGCTCACCCTCCACTGCACACCACTAAAACACGTTATATTTACAATGGAAATGCCTTTCTGTAAGAGAATATACAGAGGTTTTAATCTCCACCCTTTTCTTCTTGAATAAGCTGAATCTCTTAAAAAATGTTTGACAGTCTCTTTGGTGATATAGTAGGAGGGTGGGAGAGGAGTTAAAAATTGCACTTAAAGTTCGGGAATGTGCCAAGAAGAGTGAGAGCACTGACAAGTAATAGATCTCAGAATTGAGGTACTGCAAGTCAAAGTCTCCCTTTAAATTTAAATGTCGATTTAACATAGTTAATGTACAAGTGTCTTGAAGTATATATTGTATAACTAAATATTTGTGGACACTTATACATCACATCTGTTTGAGCTTGTTGGATATACCATACCAATACCATCAGGGCTCAAGTCCTGCGGGAACGCATGGGAACGGAGTCCCTGCGCTTTTTTCACAGCAGGAACGCAGTTCCCTTTGCAGGACTAGAGCAGACGAGCCACCTGAGCCAATCCTTCACTAAGCGGCGATGCCCAGCTCGAGTCACTGTCAGGGGCAGATGAACCTTAGTAATCCTTTATGTTACTGGCTGCTTCCTGTATATGGATTCATCGGGTAGTGTGCGGGTATTCCGTCACTTCCTCTATGCCACAATGTCTCCTGGGAGCTTTTGTCATTGTTCCCAGGAGACATTGCGGAGGTCTGCCGCGAGTTATCGCGGGATTTAGAAAGGACGAGGAAGTGACGGAATACCCGCACACTACCCGATGAATCCATATACAGGAAGCGGGCAGTAACATAAAGGATTACTAAGGTAAAGTGAATCGAAAAAAAGTAATTATGCATATGAGCGTATCACTTTTTTTTTTTTTGGTGGGGGAGAGGATCTTGGGTGGGAGTTCCCACACTTTTTTCCCCAGGACTTGACCCCTAAATATCATAGGCATTAATATGGATTCCTGATACCCTTTGAAGCTATAACATCTTTCACTCTTTTGGGGAAAGTTTCTCCAAGATTTTGGAGTATATCTGTGCCAATTTGTGACCTTGATTTCAAAGGAGCTCTTGGTATTGGGCAGTTAAAAAGGAAAGGATATTTAGATTTTTTTTTATTACATTATTAGGGTTGCCACCTGTCTGAGATTTACCCGGACAGTTTGGGTTTTGAATCCTGTGTCCAGATTTCAGGTGGACTGAAACCCAGGACACATTATTCAGACCAGGCTGTTTCTTCAAGTAAACAAGATAGTCACACACAAATCTGTTGCCATCCAGGGGCTGTGCGCAGCTGTCTAGGGGCATGTTCGACATCACTGGAGGGGGAGGGAGAATATGTCAGCAAGAGCAATTTGGCCACACCCACTGTTCAAGGCGGCACGCTATGCTCACCGCATTATTACTCTCCTTGGGGCACCTAAAGATGTCCCAGGCCGCTAAAGTGTTCGGGTTTGGCTTGAAGAAAAGGTGGCAACCCTATACAATATACTGTAAACTATTTTACACAGTTTAAAGTATAACTAAATGCACCTTTTTTCTTTAGTTTTGGATAGAATGGAGATGGATTACAAAGCTTGTCAGTTTTTATTTCTGTCTGTGCCCCATTAGGAAGATTCATCCTTTCTATTTGTCCTGTTTACCATTATCATTGAAAGTGAAAGTAAAAGAAAACCCAAATTTTGATTTGTCCCCTGAAAAGTAATAGTGGGGAAATCTTCCAATGGGGACACTAGATCTTGACCTGGGGGTCCCCTAGGAAATCCCTTAATTTGCAGGAATTTCTTCTCATTTCCTGTTTGGCTTTGAGACTGGAAGTGAAGTGCAATCTCCACAATGGGACAAAGATGGCGAAAAAAAATCTGACAGGGGTTATAACCCTCCCTTGCTCTATTCAAACTGAAAGAAAAGTTTCTCCTATAGTTCTACTTTAACTTTTACTGGAACTTTTTGATACAAGTTTAAACTTCCAGTTTAGGAGGGAATTTAAAATTGAATGTCTTAAAGTGGTTGCAAACCCTCACATATACCCAGTTAAATGACTGGCCTCAGGTGATACACAGAGATGAAACAAACCCTCCTACATAAGTTTTACCGGTTTATCTGCGGTCTTCTCTCATGTTAAAAGTCCAGAATTTATAAAGCTGGCAAAAAAAGGGGGCAGAGAGTTGAAATTACACTCTGCAGAGCACAGTGAGGAGAGCTCTGAGAACTGATTGGAGGGAAGTGTCACAACCCCCTTCATACAGCACACAGGAACAGAGCTGAAGCTGTCAATCAGCTGAAGCTACCTCCCCTGTCACCTTTTTTTCTCCTGGTGTCAGGAAAACTTGTGACTAATGCTGACAGCAGAGGAACGAAGCAGCAGACAGAAATGACACTTAATGCACTTAATTGAGACAAGTCCACACTATAAAAATAAATTCTTGGATAGTATTTTCATGTCTGAGGTTTACAACAACTAAGCTATACAGTAGTGAAGTACAAACATTTGTGTGAAAGTTACATTTGTGTAATGTACATTACATTCGATGACTTGACAAATGCCATTTCAAAAGTAATTAATTTTATTTGCTATTAACATTCTATATTGGAATGAATTGGCTTTACTGAACAAAGACCCATATACATTGTGAGAAAAATGTCCAACCTTCAAATTTTCTTATCACTGCAATTAACAACAAATGTTAAAGGGGTTGTAGATAAAAAGCCTTTTGTGTGCAGCAGATGCCCCAGCACCCCCTAATACTTACCTGAGCCCTATCTATGTCGGGCGATGTCTACAAGTTACTCGGCTGTCCGGGTCTCTCCGTCCCAGGGGCGGCTGGTGCTCAATTTTTTTTGGGGGGGGGGGGCGCAAACAAACACAAAAAAAACAATTGCAGCCTCACTGTGCCCAACAAACGCAGCTACTGTGCCCATCAATTGCAGCCACTGTGCCATCAAATGCAGTCACTGTGCAATCAATTGTCGCCACTGTGCCATGCCATCAATTGTCGCCACCGTGCCATCAATTGTCGCCACTGTGCCATGCTATCAAATGCAGCCACTGTGCCATGCCATCATTTATCGCCACTGTGCCATCATTTATCGCCACTGTGCCATGCCATCAAATGCAGCCACTGTGCCATCAATTGTCACCACTGTGCCCATTAATTGTCACCACTGTGCCATGCCATCAAACGCAGTCACTGTGCCATCAATTGTCGCCACTGTGCCATCAATTGTCACCACTGTGCCATCAATTCTCGCCACTGTGCCATCAATTCTCACCACTGTGCCATCAATTCTCACCACTGTGCCATGCCAAACACAGCCACTGTGCCATGCCATCAAACGCAGCCACTGTGCCATCAATTGTTACCACTGTGCCATTAATTGTCGCCACTGTGCCCATCAATTGTCGCCACTGTGTCCATCAATTGTAGCCACTGTGCCCATCAATTGTAGCCACTGTGCCCATCAATTGTCGCCACTGTGCCCTGTAAAATGAACAAAAATGAGACTTTACAATCACTTTAGTTTGACCCTACTAAGGATCATAAAATTAAAAAAACGTTCTTAAAATGAAAAATTTCAACTGAAATTCTACTAATGTATGGCTTTAGTGTTCATATCCATTACAATTGTTTTTTTTTTTACATCTGTAAAACGTTTTTATATACCAATAGCTTTTATATTATTATATTATACCTGCTTTGTAGGATAACTTTAACTTAAATTCAAATATTGTATCTGTTTATTAATTTTTTTTCCCCATGCAGACAGAAAGGGGATAATTCTGACCATATGGCATTATAATTATGAAGAGGCTGGAAAATGTCAGGTATTCACTGTGTTTGTATCTTAGACGTGGACCTGGTGTTGAAAATACCCTGCATTCTTCAGCAGGCTGGTGAAAAGTCCTTTAAGTTACTAGTTGCCATGGTTACTTTTAAAGAGCTTAAATTTAAAAAGCTTGAAAAATCTTCTTTCATATGGTAAGTTCTTTTCAAGGTGCATTCACCCTTAGGTCGAAAATGGTATATTATTTTATTGTATTCAATGTATAGCAGTAAAATCCATTTTTTTACATGCTGCATAGCTGTGTATTTAATGTTCTGAAGCAAGCGCCAATATATTATTTTTTCTCTCTAATTTTATAGCATTAAAGGGAATTGAAAAAAATGTTAGCACAGGGTGGAAGCTGCTAATGTTGTGAAATGCCCACCTCTCTAAGTAATGATCAGTTGAGAAAAGAAAGGAGCCTGTTTCGTACAATCTCAGGATATAATACACATGTATAAAAGTGTATTCATTTTTTTTTTGTGTGTCGTAGGGAAATGTGTCCTTCGGCAAAGATTAGGTACCATGGGATCTCTTAAGTTACGGAAAGAGGGAAAGTGAGATTGACAAGTTAATTGGGTCACCTACTGTTTGGCAAAAAGTTCTATTAAAGGGATTTGGAAGAAAAAAAAGCTTAAGGAGTCAGCCCAAAATTATAAAAAATTACATATTCAATTCCTTTATTATTAGACATATGTGTCCCTTGTAATGAGAGCATCGCAAAGCACATCCAGAAAAATACACTTCCATTTTTCACTTCTCCAACCTCCCTTAAGCCAGGTTCATATACAGTGGCCCAGATTCTCAAAGGAGATACCTATCGTATCTCTGAGTCTGAGCCGTCGTATCTATGCGCCTGATTCTTAGAATCAGTTACGCATAGATTTCTATTAGAAATGCCGTCGGATCTTAACTGCATATTTACGCTGGCCGCTAGGGGCGGGTACGCTGATTTACGCCTAGAAATATGTAAATCAGCTAGATACACGAATTCACGAACGTACGCCTGGCCGACGCAGTACAGATACGCCGTTTACGTTAGGCTTTTCCCGGCGTACAGTTACCCCTGCTATATGAGGCGTACATGTGGTGTAACAATGTTAAGTATGGACGTCGTTCCCGCGTCGAATTTTGAAAATTTTACGTCGTTTGCGTAAGTCATTCGCGAATGGGGCTGGACGTCATTTACGTTTACGTCGAAAACCAATACGTCCTTGCAGCGTACTTTGGAGCAATGCACACTGGGATATGTCCACGGACGGCGCATGCGCCGTTCGTAAAAAGCGTCATTTACGTGAGGTCACATAACATTTACATAACAAATTTGAATTAGGCGGGCTTACCCCGGCCTATTTACGCTACGCTGCTGCAACTTACGGAGCAAGTGCTTTGAGAATACTGCACTTGCCTGTCTAAGTTGCGGAGGCGTAACGTAAATAGGATATGTTACGCGCGCACAAAGATACGCCGATTTACGAGAATCTGGGCCAGTATCTCACAAAAGTACAGAGTACACCCCTCACATTTTTGTAAATATTTTATTATATCTTTTCATGTAAATTATACATTGCTACAATGTAAAGTAGTGAGTGTACAGCTTGTATAACCGTGTAAATTTGCTGTCCTCTCAAAATAACTCAACACACAGCCATTATTATCTAAACCGCTGGCAACAAAAGTGAGTACACCCCTAAGTGAAAATGACCAAATTGGGCCCAAAGTGTCAATGTTTTGTGTGGCCATCATTATTTTCCAGCACTGCCTAAACCCTCATGGGCATTGGGTTCACCAGAGCTTCACAGCTTGCCACTGAAGTCCTCTTCCACTGCACCATTACGGCATCACGGAGCTGGTGGATGTTAGAGACCTTGCGCTGTTCCACCATCTATTTGAGGATACCCCACAGATGCTCAATAGGGTTTAGGTCTGGAGACATGCTTGGCCATTCCATCACCTTTACCCTCATTTTCTTTAGGAAGTGGTCATCTTGGAGGTGTGTTTGGGGTTGTTATGTTGGAATACAACCATGCGGCCCAGCCTTTAAAGTGAGGGGATCATGCTCTGCTTCAGTATGTCACAGTGCATGTTGGCATTCATGGATCCCTCAATGAACTCTAGCTCCCAAGTGTTGGGAAGACTTATGCAGCCCCAGACCATGACACTCCAACCACCATGCTTGACTATAGGCAAAACACACTTGTCTTTGTACTCCTCACCTGGTTGCTGCCACACATGCTTGACACCATCTGAACCAAATAAGTTTATCTTGGTCTCATCAGACCACAGGACATAGTTCCAGTAATCTATGTCCTTAGTCTGCTTGTCTTTAGCAAACTGTTTGCAGGCTTTCTTGTGCATCATCTTTAGAATAGGCTTCCTTCTGGGACGACAGCCATGCAGACCAATTTGATGCAGTGTGCATCGTATGGTCTGAGCACTGACAGGCTGACACCCCACCCTTCAACCTCCGCAGCAGTTCTGACAGAACTCATACATCTATTTCCTAAAGACAACCTCTGAATATGACACTGAGCATGTGCACTCAACTTCTTTGGTGATGGCCTGTTTGGAGTGGAACCTGTCCTGGTAAACCGCTGTATTGCCACAGTGCTGCATCTCAGTTTCGGGGGTCTTGGCAAACTTCTTATAGTTTATACAATTATTTTTTTCAGATCCTCAGAGTTCTTTTCCATGAGGTGCTATGTTGAACTACCAGTGACCAGTATGAGAGCGTGAGAACCATAACACACCTGAGACATTGTAATACTAATGAGTCACATGACACACTGGGAGGGAAAATGGCTAATTGGGCCCAATTTGGACATTTTCACTTAGGGGTATACTCACTTTTGTTGCCAGCAGTTTAGACATTAATGGCTGTGTGTTGAATTATTTTGAGAGGACAGCAAATTTACACTGTTATACAAGCTATACACTCACTACTTTACATTGTAGCAAGGTATAATTTCTTCAAGATATAATAGAATATTTATAAAAATGTGAGGAGTGTACTCACTTTTGTGAGATACTGTATGTGTAAATTGGATGAAGGTTTCCCCACATCTAATTTGCATGACATGCTAGTGTGACCATCTCTCAATGGAGCTGGTTCACACAGGTTCGGGGAGGCCACGGTCCACATTCCAAAAGCTCCTACTACAGAAGATTCATTGAGGGATTCGCTAAGATAGCTCGCCCACTCAACGAGCTACTTAAAAGTGAGGAGGAAGATGATGACCCAAAAAGGCCGTTCAGACCAGCTGGAGGGCCAAGAAAACCCAGAGAGTCCATTCAGGAACAGTGGACTGCCCAATGCAAAGAGGCTTTTAGGCAGCTGAAGTGGAGTCTAACAACTGCCCGAGTTCTGGCCTATGCAGATACAACCAAGCCATATGAACTACACGTTGAATTTGTTCTCGATGTATCAAGAGCACCACTTGTGCTCATCAAATGCCGCCACTGTGACCCCCGCCCTGAGTAGTAAGGGTTTATAGATAATGGAACACATACAGTATATATGATTTTTTTTTTTTTTTTAGAGCATGAACCCCTCCATACATGGAATAAGACACTTATACTGTAGTCATTAGCAACGGCAGTATAGCCACCTCTGGATAGCTTCTCTGCAAGTTAGACCCCTGTACTGTATCTTCACTAACTCATCTCAATTCTTTGTCTTGTCCTGTTCTTTGGTAAGCTATCCATGCATCACTTTAGTTTAGTGACTTCAGACCAGGCAACTTGAATCGCAACAAAGTTCTTTTACTGAAGTAGTTAAATAATACAGATGAACGGTTCCGTACACAGTCCTGTACAAAGTGCCCCTTTAGTGTTCCTCCTTTTGCCCCATGAGGTAGTCATACCTTTAAATAGGTAAGAAAGTATTTTAGTCCATTAGTCCATTCCGCTAAAAAAAAGTCCATATTCCTTGGAACCCCAACTGGGCTACTACAAAGGGTGGTAAATTGACAGAGTGCAATTACATCCTCATCAGCACTAGACTTCTCTTCCTATACAGAGAGCAAACAGGAACCCCAAAGAACCCTTGACCTAGGTACAGTTTCCCTTGTATATGTTTTGTCCAGAGGGCAGTATTTCTCAGAAAGGCCTGGGAGAACCTGGCCAGAGAAGTTAACCCTTACCTCAAAGACAGCACCACTTCTGCTGGGCAACATTTACTAAGCAGTGCAACTCATACATCAATAAATACACTTAACCTAAAAAGATAATTACACAGACAGCAACAGTACCTTTTTTTTTTTTTTTTTTAAGTGTATTTTGTGCGTGTACTCGAGAGAGGAGCCGGACTGCAGGAGTTGGGAGTAGGCAGGCCTCCCCCATAGGCAATCTGCTACTTTCTCCATGCCCCGGGTGGCAATGGCAGGTGTGTGAGGGGGTCCTCCCACACAGCCCGCCCTACCTGCTCCGCTTTGAAGCCCAACGGGGCAGAGGGACTCCCTATAAGGGAGTGAGAGGATTAGCCCGCTCAACCAGCCCCGTTAGTCCTTCGCCTCTCTTTTTAGAGACCGCGTGGTCAAAGTGCGTGATGTTAACCCAATTTCGAGTGCGTGTAAGTGTGGTGGTTTTTGTGGGAGGGGGGTGGGCGTACTAAGCACAGGCTTACCTCGCATAGCACACCCACCGGGAGCCGGGCTGAGACCACCAAACTCAATTCACATGTAGCCGAGACCGGGATCCGAACCCCTAGCTGCAGAGGTGAATGGCTTGTCAGCGCAGTGCCAATCGCGTTGAGCCACCGCAGCTCCACAACAGTACCTTTTTAAGCACCTTCTTACACACAAACTTCAAGTTGGGAGTAACGGCTGTTTGTGCAGCCTCTGCATCCCAAATTACATATTTAAGACTGCCTGCATGAGGATACATGGAACAACTGTGCATCTCAATGCGGGTAAACATGGCACAGAACCCGGGTACGCATTGATACACCCGCCATGTGAACGGGGCCTAAACCTCATTGCACAGATGTGATTCGGCCCTTGCTTCCTGTCTGATCTATTAGCCGATTACCTATTCTGTTAAACTTGTAAAGACATAATGGAGCAAGATAAGAACCTGCTCTGCATACAATATCACATTTGGATGATAAAACTGATTGTACAATTTTACTTTTACACACCACTGAAATGGTAACAGTGCAGTCTGGTAAAGTATTTTATAAGTATAGTTTTCCTGCCACTGCTTTTCATTTTCAATTCATTGAAATGGAAGTGGAATGATCACTTAGATGTCTCTTCCAGCAAAATACAATGAGGTCAGCTTTTTGTCAATAAAACCCTCGGGGTTCATGGACAAAACACGGAGATCAATGTATATAGCTGCTGGTGTTATGCTGATTATCAGCTTCCAAATCTGTTCCAGAAGGAACTAGGAGAGCTAAATAATGCATTTTGTGTTGTATTTTAAGCCTTTATTTATTCTGCAGTTGCTGTACTGCTGTACTGAACAAATCTACTGGGGTCTTGATTGCATTCTAGGACATCCTTAAAGGGGGTGCTGGGTGCACAAGTGCTCCTGGGTACATGAGGTGAGAGGAATACAAAAGTCACCAGTTCACTGATTATTAGCCAGCTATGAGCTCATACATATTATTTGGATTAAAGTGTTTCTAAACCCAGGACCCTGTATTCACTATATCTGGTCTCCCACAGTATGCAGAACATGGGAATGCAATAGTTAAATATAAACTAAATACTTTTTCTCATCAGCAGTTAAAGAAGTCTTGTGACTTGTATCAGTGTCTGTCTAAAGCTGGTAGGAGGAGTTTTAATTTACCCTGATTGTCCTATAAGGATGCATGACCCCTGACCCTCTGTTTGGACAGTGCTGATTGGCTATGTGCTGATCACATGCATTCTCCCAAGAAAAAAAAAACTCTCTAGCAATACGCACCAAACTGAGCATGTGCAGCTTGTCCCATAATGCTCTGTTCTATCAGGAGATGGATTGGAGTCAGTGGAAGAAGAGGAGGATCCGAGAAGACAGGATCACACAGCGGTTATATACAATGCAAAGGATTAACCCTTTAGGTTCCACAGTGAGTATAATAAGCAGGCTTTACTGCATATACAGACTGATTTTACTGTTGTGGGTTTAGTAACACTTTAAGTGCAAGTATTTTAGGCTACATTAACACTAGCCTCCTGCATTTGATGTATTTAAATGCAGAATAAATGATCTAGGATGTATCTTTAAAGCGTAACTCCACTTTTGTTGAGAAAAAAACTGGGTGATCTATGTAAATTACAAGGATTTTAACAAACTTTGTTGCAGATTCCTACCTTTTGTTATTCTTAAGAACTCCCTGTGTGTTTGTCTGTATCCATGCGGGAAAGTGGATCTAATGGGAGTGGTTTCATAATTATCAATTAGCTGCTGCACCTGCAGGAAAGCTGCTGGGCCTGCATCCCTTTAGAAATGATTTCCTATAGGAAATATCTCACCTAAAATTACATTTTTGTTGAAGAGGATGGCTGATATCTGACTTGTATCTTAGGGCAGACTTCTGGGAAAATTGGTGACACAAGCAGGAAATTTTGTTTCTGGGGGGCATTCTGTACACATTCTGTGTACATAACACCTCCAGGTAGCCATATTGCATTGCATTTTCAGAAAATTACAGGGCTGCAGAATAAAAAGGAACTAGGGAAAAGCAAAATGCTCCCTCGCAATGGAGCAGCCCCCACAGTACAAATGTTAAATGTCAGGGCCGATCCTAGGGTCACGGGTGCCTGGGTGCAGAAATATTTCTGGCGCCCCCACATGGGCATTGTAATTTTACTAACCCTTCCCCTTTACAAATCTTTCTATGACAATGACTCAACCACAGAGATGCTCCCCCACAAAGTCTTCATTAACCTGGGATCCTCACATGATCTCTTAACAATAAACAAAATACAGGAAGAGAACCAGAGTACTTTATTGGAGGGGGGGCCTCTATGATGGAGAGTCGGTTAGATGTTCGGCGCCCCCACCTCTGCAGGCGCCTGTGTGCAATGCACCCTGTGCACCCTGCCTAGGATCGGCCCTGTTAAATGTTGTTCTAGGACTAGGTCTAGGGAATCACAAAAAGTAGTTTTACTTATCCAATCAACCACTCCCACAGGCTACCTCCAGGCTGTAAGACCAGTTCCTGCATTTTATCTCATGTATGCGCAATATGACCATATTATGAAATCTCGCAGTTTAGGTACTGTGGTTGTAGTGCCAGGCACAGTTGTAAATATTTATAAAACGCTGTATAAGATCAAACTCTTTACGTAATTGTTGAAATGCCTCCTTTGCAAAATTACATTGTGTCTTCATGTTGTGGGGGGGGTCTAGCCGCTATCTTGGGACCCTGCTGTAAGGTTTAGCATTTTCCTGGGCATTTCTGGGCTCTCCCCTTCATCCTGTGTTGTAACTAAAGGGGGGATGGCCCTGCTCTCGTGATCTTTTGACGTTGCCTGGATGGGAAGTAAGACCAGAGAAGAGGGAGGGATGTAACGTACAAGCCCTTCAAGGGAGAACACCTGACTCAGAAGGGAAGGTGTGCACTGGGCAGCCTACTGTTAGAGAGTTAGGAAGAGACGTTGCTTATTTCAAATGTTTGTTATGCTGTTGGACTGTACTACCAAGATTAAGTAAAATCTGATCAACTGTTTCTTGCCTTGTCTGAAGTTATTACAAAAGGGGTGCATGGAGTTACATGGCATAACTAAAACAGGGCCTGTAAGCTCATACGGGGGTGAAGAGGAAGGAATGTAAGGTCATCACATAGAGAAGTGTGTAGTTGCTTGGGCAACCATAAACTGGTGGGAGTGTAATAAAAGCCAGACAGTGGAATGTGGTACCAGTTATGGATGACAGGTCCTTTAGTAGCGAGGGAGCCAGTGCTTTGCCCACCTCTCTAGAGGTCAGTGTCCCATAGCTTTTGGGACTGTAACAGAGAACCCAAAGACCTAGCCACAGATATGGGAGAGTAAATAGTTAATAAGTGCAAGCATGAGGTCCGCACACAGTGCACAGTGGGACCCCATTCTGTCACTGGAAGTGAGGTGGCTGGACTGCTGGAACGGGACACAGGCTCAGCAGTGTGTCCCCCTTTAAATGCTAAATCCTGGAAGACAAGGTGTTCATTTATACATGCTGTCACACAGCTGCACACGGTGTACGACTCACTTCTAAGTCAGGGTCGTGCCGTAGAGTTGCGTTTACGTGAACGCCACCCTGCCTGGTCTTTGCATTAGTGAGCGTGTACACGTGAAGAGGTACCTGCACACGCAGGCAAGTAGGTCCCGCCCATGGGGCAAAGGAAACACAATTGCACCAATCAGAGGAAGGCCCCATTCACACCTAAGCATTTTGTCGCTTGAAGCCTGGAGCTACAAAACGCTGGAGGGGAAAAAATCTATTATTCTCTATGGAGATGGTTCACATCTCCACTCCAAAATGCTTGAAGCCAGAAGCTCCAAAATGCCTGAAGCTCAAACAAGTTCTGGAGCTTTTTTTTTATAATTTTTGCATTGGTGATCTTTTGACCTGTGCAAAAACGTGGTAAAATCTTGCGACTTTCTGCCTAAAAATGCTACACTCAGAAAGTAGAACCAGGTACAGAGCAGCAGGAAAGTGTACACAGGATGTAACTATCAGGATTACCGTCTGGAGCTCTCTTTGATGCATCCACTCGCAAGTACTAATTTAATTTAGAAATAGTGCACAGGGCATGATCAAATGGTATTGTTTGCCCTTATAGAACAGATGCTGTATAACCAAAAGGTTTTAATGGTATATTTAACAGGCCAAAGGGTAGCAAATAATTTGCTTTATGTTTGATCTGGAGTTCTCTTTTGGGTTCCTTTTATCTTAATCTTTGATTTATTTTTCCTAACCAAAGATACTCTTGTTTTAAAAGATTGAAGTCTGTTAAAGAGAATTGATTATGCTTGAGAAATTGCAAGAAAGTGCCCAAAAACTAAAAACTGTTAAAGCAATTAATGTGATTTTTTTTTCAACTTTGCTAATGCTGTATTTTTTGGCTGAAAATAAATTTCAAGATGAAAAGGCTGAAACTTGGGAGTTTGAAAATGGAAGCTCTCTTGGGGAAAAAGAGTGTGAAATAAACTGTTGGAGATTGCAAAATGTGAGACCTGTGCCTACAAAATAGTAATCTAGATTGCAAATGCTATTTGCAAAATTCATTCTGTAATGGTTATAAAAAGCATGAATGACAATCACACTGACTTCAAGACTTGATTTAAACAGCTACTATCCTGCTTATATTAGGGAAAAGATGGACTGATGTAAGTCTTTGTATATCAGCATACCATTTCATATATTGTAACAGGATCAGGGTACCTTACTGGAGAATTATGGGTCGCATGTAAAAATTCAATGAGTACAACATGCTGCACTATAATGTATCATACTTTGGTTTCCTGTAACCTGTTTTGGGAATATTCAAGCCTGTGACACTGCAGACCATGTGTCCCACCTCTATTCATTGAGGCATCCTGGAATTCTGATTATACATTCTCGGATTATTCAGAAAGGAATTGATTATGCTTTTCCAGACCTCACTGCACTCGGCAACAAGAACTATAACCTGTAATACACTTATATACTATATCTTTATAATCAATAACATAAATCCGTCTCTGAAAAATGCTTTAGAGGTTGCTTAGAAACTGGAACCCTCTTAGATATATGGTTGGACTGTCCTAGAATAGAGCAATTTTGGACTGACATATACCAAATGATTTTTACCATATTTGGAAAACAGCTTTCCAAAACCTACTAGAAGCCTTATTAAATCTCAAATATGTAGAAGTGCAATAAATATGTAGCATTACCCCCATTGGAGCTGGATTTTTGGGCGGCGTGTTACCTCGTGGCTCCACCGAATTCTCTAGGGGCGAGTGATGCGTATGTGCATAAACAGAAGTAAAGCAATGTCCGCAACAGGTGCTCTTTTGCTGTGCTCTTGGGTAAAAACAATCAGCATTTTAAAAATGATTATCTCGGTAACGGCAGCAGCTACTGCCACAACCGAGATATCCATCTTTAACGTGACCGATCCTGTAAACGATAACGGTGGTCTCCGTGGCAGATTCACCGCAAGATCACCGTTATTGGTGGCGGGAGCGGGCCCCCCCTCCCGCCGCTCTCCCGCGCCCTCCGAAGCTTACCGGAGCCGTCGACAGCGGCGGAGGCGATCGGGTCCTTCACGCGGCTTTGCTGGGATACGAGTGAGGGCAAGATGGCTCCCACCCGTCTCCATAGCATAGCAGTACACCAGTACTGCAGGTGGCAGCAGTAGAGTCAAGGTTTGGGTGCTCTTCCCAGCAGCCAATGACGAGGGTTTGTCTTTGCTGTGCATGCTGGGGAGGGGTATTTATGGGACAGACGCCACATGTGAAATCGCATCTCAAATCGGCGGCATTTGCCGGCAATTGTCGGCAATGACACTGTCCTAATCAGTGCGACGCCGCATCTGCGGCGCTGCACTGATTTCAAAAAGTAGTTCCTGTACTACTTTTTGCGATTTCTGGCCGCGATTTACATAGACATCTGTGCAGAAACCTGCACAGATGTCTCTTAAATCGCGGCCGAAATCGGGACTGCCGGCGGGAGTGAAATCGTGCGAGTTCAGCTGAACTCGCACGGCTTCACTCCCGCAGCCCAGTGTGAACCTGGGCTGTGTTAAATTGATGCCTTCGTCCCATCAAAATATTGTATGAAAGGAAGAGGCTTAGGTGGACTTTAACGGCACCGTAGGACAAACTGATAATCAGTCAGGGATGTAGTATAAAATTATTTTTATTACAAAAGATAGAGAAAATTGATGTACAATAGAATAAAAATTATTTTAGTGTGACAATCATGCAATAGCTCATTATAGACATTCTATCGTTACCAATGAAATATCCAATTATCAACAATACAAAGTACAGAGGCTCTACATGTTTTGTGGTTTTATTCCGTAGAATCCGCTTCCTCAGGAGCTAGATACATATATAGATTTGTCACGAGCTATGCATGAATTTTGTCACATGAACTAGAAATGAAAAAGACATCATTAGTATTATTATATATTGTGGATATATAATATAATAGACTACACTTTATAAAAAAGGGATGTGCATCCATCCCATGAACCAAGCCCAGTCCACCCTGTGATCTCACCATGGGTACTGCGCCATAAAAGACCGATAGATGGATCAGGAGGGTGGCCCACCCCGGAGGGCACAGGAACTCACACAATATTACAAGATTCCGATGATAAATTCTAAATGAATAAAATGATTTCATATATATCAATATATTGATACATTCCTCCTGGCTTATATGTAATTGAGTTAGGAGCAATAATGGTGTTCATAATTATGAACACCATTAATGCTCCTAAATCAATCTCATCCAAGTAAATATTCCATCTAAACTTGAGTGTATTTTACACTCAAACGCAAACTTTCAGGTAAAACATTTCTATCCATATTATTGGTCGGGACCCTAACAAAGGGTATGAAAAGTGTTATATATAATTTGACATCATGTCTATTTTGTTATAGACCACCCTAATTACCGAGGGGTTAATGATTAGTAGTTCATATTGCCACCTTCTGATGCCTTTGGGATGGAATGGATATATCTCCACAGGAGGTATAATTAATATGAATACTTGTATCTTGCATATATCCTATCACCTGGTTTTATTACATATAAGCCAGGAGGAATGTATCAATATATTGATATATACATGGGCGTAGGAACTGGGGGGGACGGGGGGGACGCATCCCCCCCAGGAAATAATGCGAGGGGGACAGGTATGGCAAAATCCCCCCAGGTAAGGAGGACTTGTGTCACATTTCTAAGCTCCGTTACCGTTATTGTTTTACCGGCCGGCCGCCATTTTGCGGCAGATGGTGCCCTGGGATTGGGCGAATGTGATCAGGTGCTCCAGGGGGGCTGGCCAGTCCTTGAACGCGGGCGGCGCATGCGCGAAGGCCCGCCCGCGCATCTGTAAGCCGCCGCCGTCTTCTCCTCCACCCTTCCTCCCTGACCGGACCTGGAAATGCTCAGAGCCTTCATCTGGGACCGGGAAGTGGAACAACTCGGCAGTGTCAGTGTGGCATACCAGATCGATGGACAACAAAAAGTGAGTCACGAGTGAGCCTGTGAGGGAGGCAGAGCAACCGCCGGTCAGCAGCAGTTAGTTAGGGAGAGGAGAGTATAGACAGAGAGACCGTTACATGCCAAAAGTCCCCTCCCCTCAGGAATCAGATTAATGATTTACTGAGCATCATGATGTTATCCCTCAGGGCTTTCATGTAAGGGGTTAAGTTATGAATCCTGCTAGGTATTTGGCATGTCGAATTCCCTGAGGGGTACATTATATAGCTGGATTATTTAACCCCTTGGGGTTAATCCTGCTATATAATGCACCCCTCAGGGAACCTAGCAGGATTCATAATTTAACCCCTTACATGATGCTAAAAGCCCTGAGGGATAACATCATAAAGCTCAGTAAATCCATTAATCCGATTCCTAAGGGGGGGGGGCTTGGAGGGGGCTTTTGGCATGTAACGGTCTCTGTCAGTACTATCTGTGCATTAACACGTGGCGTGACTCTCCTAGCGGCTGCTAACCCCCGCTAGTGGCTGATAAAGGGTTAATACCAGAGCAGAGGCGCATTGCGGGTGGTATTACCGCGGTTTCCCATTGTTTTAAATGGGAAGAAGCGGTGAAGGAGCGGTATACATACCGCTCCAAAGATGCTGCTTGCAGGAGATGTTTTTCTCTCCTGCCAGCGCATCGCCTCAGTGTGAAAGCCCTCGGGCTTTCACATTGAGAAGGCTGGGCAGGAGTTTTTCAGGCGGTATAGCAGCGCTATTTTTAGCGCTGTACCGCCTGAAAAACTCCTCAGTGTGAAAGAGGCCTTACTGCTGCTGACCGGCGGTTGCTCTGCCTCCCTCACAGGCTTACATACTGAAAGCCCTGAGGGATAACATCATGAAAATCAGTAAATTATTAATCCGGTTCCTGAGGATTAATAATTACACCTATTGACATTCATTT
Source organism: Rana temporaria (assembly GCF_905171775.1). Taxonomy (NCBI): domain Eukaryota; kingdom Metazoa; phylum Chordata; class Amphibia; order Anura; family Ranidae; genus Rana; species Rana temporaria. The sequence continues at coordinate 324,403,177 of NC_053491.1, forward strand.
ATTTATTCATTTAGCGCTGTACTTCATTTTACACATTTCAGTGTAGGTGTAAGGTCGGTGTGTCGGGGGTCAGTGTATGTGTCAGGTAGGTGTCAGGGGTCAGTGTATGTGTCAGGTAGGTGTCGGGGGTCAGTGTATGTGTCAGTCAGTGTAATAGTCAGTGTTGGTGTCAGGTGGGTCAGTGTAATGTGAGTAGTGCAGGAAGTAGGAGTGAGGTGGTTTAGTGTAGGTGTCAGGTAGGTTAGTGTAGGTGTCAGGTAGGTTAGTGTAGGTGTCAGGTAGGTTAGTGTAGGTGTCAGGTAGGTTAGTGTAGGTGTCAGGTAGGTTAGTGTAGGTGTCGGGTAGGTCAGTGTAATGGTCAGGTGGGTCAGTGTTCAGTGTAGTGGTGTGCGGGTTAGTGGTCAGTGTGTAGTGTAGTGGTGTGTAGCAGTAAATTATTAATCCGATTCCTGAGGATTAATAATTACACCATTACACCTAATTACACCTATTGACATTCATGTATTTATTCATTTAGCGCTGTACTTCATTTTACATATTTCAGTGTAGGTGTAAGGTTGGTGTGTCGGGGGTCAGTGAATGTGTCAGGTAGGTGTCAGGGGTAAAAATGCTGCCCCCCCCAGATTTGTAAGGGTTCCTACACCCATGGATATATATGAAATCATTTTATTCATTTAGAATTTATCATCGGGATCATGTATTATTGTGTGAGTTCCTGTGCCCTCTGGGGCACTCATGTGCCCTCATGTGACAAAATTCATGCATATCTCATGACAAATCTATATTGTATCTAGCTCCTGAGGAAGCGGATTCTACGGAATAAAACCACAAAACATGTAGAGCCTCTGTACTTTGTATTGTTGATAATTGGATATTTCATTGGTAACAATAGCATGTTTATAATGAGCTATTGCATGATTGTCAC